>NC_044987.1:65253018-65325964 GCF_008728515.1 Papio anubis | reverse complement strand
ATTTGATTCTTCTCTCTTTTCTTCTTTATTAGTCTTGCTAGTGGTCTGTCAATTTTGTTGATCTTTTCAAAAAACCAACTCCTGGATTCATTGATTTTTTGGAGGGTTTTTTGTGTCTCTATCTCCTTCAGTTCTGCTCTGATCTTAGTTATTTCTTGCCTTCTGCTAGCTTTGGAATGTGTTTGCTCTTGCTTCTCTAGTTCTTTTAATTGCGGTGTTAGATTGTCAGTTTTTGATCTTTCCAGCTTTCTCTTGTGGGCATTTAGTGCTATAAATTTCCCTCTGCACACTGCTTTAAATGTGTCCCAGAGATTCTGGTATGTTGTATCTTTGTTCTCATTGGTTTCAAAGAACATCTTTATTTCTGCCTTCATTTCGTGATGTACCCAGTAGTCATTCAGGAGCAGGTTGTTCAGTTTCCATGTAGTTGAGCGGTTTTGATTGAGTTTCTTAGTCCTGAGTTCTAGTTTGATTGCACTGTGGTCTGAGAGACAGTTTGTTATAATTTCTGTTCTTGTACATTTGCTGAGGAGTGCTTTACTTCCAATTATGTGGTCAATTTTGGAGTAAGTACGATGTGGTGCTGAGAAGAATGTATATTCTGTTGATTTGGGGTGGAGAGTTCTATAGATGTCTATTAGGTCTGCTTGCTGCAGAGATGAGTTCAATTCCTGGACATCCTTGTTAACTTTCTGTCTCGTTGATCTGTCTAATGTTGACAGTGGAGTGTTGAAGTCTCCCATTATTATTGTATGGGAGTCTAAGTCTCTTTGTAAGTCTCTAAGGACTTGCTTTATGAATCTGGGTGCTCCTGTATTGGGTGCATATATATTTAGGATAGTTAGCTCTTCCTGTTGAATTGATCCCTTGACCATTATGTAATGGCCTTCTTTGTCTCTTTTGATCTTTGATGGTTTAAAGTCTGTTTTATCAGAGACTAGGATTGCAACCCCCGCTTTTTTTTGTTCTCCATTTGCTTGGTAAATCTTCCTCCATCCCTTTATTTTGAGCCTATGTATGTCTCTGCGTGTGAGATGGGTCTACCGAATACAGCAGACTGATGGGTCTTGACTCTTTATCCAGTTTGCCAGTCTGTGTCTTTTAATTGGAGCATTTAGTCCATTTACATTTAAGGTTAAGATTGTTATGTGTGAACTTGATCCTGCCATTATGATATTAACTGGTTATTTTGCTCATTAGTTGATGCAATTTCTTCCTAGCCTCGACGGTCTTTACATTTTGGCATGTTTTTGCAATGGCTGGTACCGGTTGTTCCTTTCCATGTTGAGTGCTTCCTTCAGGGTCTCTTGTAAGGCAGGCCTAGTGGTGACAAAATCTCTAAGCATTTGCTTATCTGTAAAGGATTTTATTTCTCCTTCACTTATGAAACTTAGTTTGGCTGGATATGAAATTCTGGGTTTAAAATTCTTTTCTTTAAGAATGTTGAATATTGGCCCCCACTCTCTTCTGGCTTGTAGAATTTCTGCCGAGAGATCTGGTGTGAGTCTGATGGGCTTCCCTTTGTGGGTAACCCGACCTTTCTCTCTGGCTGCCCTTAAGATTTTTTCCTTCATTTCAACTTTGGTGAATCTGGCAATTATGTGTCTTGGAGTTGCTCTTCTCGAGGAGTATCTTTGTGGCGTTCTCTGTATTTCCTGGATTTGAATGTTGGCCTGCCCTACTAGGTTGGGGAAGTTCTCCTGGATGATATCCTGAAGAGTGTTTTCCAACTTGGTTCCATTTTCCCCCTCACTTTCAGGCACCCCAATCAGACGTAGATTTGGTCTTTTTACATAATCCCATACTTCTTGCAGGCTTTGTTCATTTCTTTTTCTTCTTTTTTCTTTTGGTTTCTCTTCTCGCTTCATTTCATTCATTTGATCCTCAATCGCTGATACTCTTTCTTCCAGTTGATCGAGTCGGTTACTGAAGCTTGTGCATTTGTCACGTATTTCTCGTGTCATGGTTTTCATCTCTTTCATTTCGTTTATGACCTTCTCTGCATTAATTAGTCTTGCCGTCAATTCTTCCACTTTTTTTTCAAGATTTTTAGTTTCTTTGCGCTGGGTACGTAATTCCTCCTTTAGCTCTAAGAAATTTGATGGACTGAAGCCTTCTTCTCTCATCTCGTCAAAGTCATTTTCCGTCCAGCTTTGATCCGTTGCTGGCGATGAGCTGCGCTCCTTTGCCGGGGGAGATGTGCTCTTATTTTTTGAATTTCCAGCTTTTCTGCCCTGCTTTTTCCCCATCTTTGTGGTTTTATCTGCCTCTGGTCTTTGATGATGGTGATGTACTGATGGGGTTTTGGTGTAGGTGTCCTTCCTGTTTGATAGTTTTCCTTCTAACAGTCAGGACCCTCAGCTGTAGGTCTGTTGGTGATTGTTTGAGGTCCACTCCAGACCCTGTTTGCCTGGGTATCAGCAGCAGAGGCTGCAGAAGATAGAATATTTCTGAACAGCGAGTGTACCTGTCTGATTCTTGCTTTGGAAGCTTCCTCTCAGGGGTATACTCCACCCTGTGAGGTGTGGGGTGTCAGACTGCCCCTAGTGGGGGATGTCTCCCAATTAGGCTACTCAGGGGTCAGGGACCCACTTGAGCAGGCAGTCTGTCCGTTCTCAGATCTCAGCCTCCGTGTTGGGAGATCCACTGCTCTCTTCAAAGCTGTCAGACAGAGTCGTTTGCGTCTGCAGAGTTTTCTGCTGCTTTATTGTTGTTGTTGTTGTTGTTGTGTAGCTGTGCCCTGTCCCCAGAGGTGGAGTCTACAGAGACAGGCAGGTTTCCTTGAGCTGCTGTGAGCTCCACCCAGTTGGAGCTTCCCAGCAGCTTTGTTTACCTACTTAAGCCTCAGCAATGGCGGGCGCCCCTCCCCCAGCCTTGCTGCTGCCTTGCCGGTAGATCACAGACTGCTGTGCTAGCAATGAGGGAGGCTCCGTGGGCGTGGGACCCTCCCGGCCAGGTGTGGGATATGATCTCCTGGTGTGCCTGTTTGCTTAAAGCGCAATATTGGGGTGGGAGTTACCCGATTTTCCAGGTGTTGTGTGTCTCAGTTCCCCTGGCTAGGAAAAGGGATTCCCTTCCCCCTTGCGCTTCCCAGGTGAGGTGATGCCTTGCCCTGCTTCAGCTCTCGCTGGTCGGGCTGCAGCAGCTGACCAGCACCGATCGTCCGGCACTCCCCAGTGAGATGAACCCAGTACCTCAGTTGAAAATGCAGAAATCACCGGTCTTCTGTGTCGCTGGCGCTGGGAGTTGGAGACTGGAGCTGTTCCTATTCGGCCATCTTGCTCCGCCCCCCTCTAAGACATTTTTGAATTGGAAGTGACATGCTTTAAAAATTAATAATGACTTAGAACTAAAATTCCAAATTATGTTAGTAATATCCAGTGTTCTAGTTATCTATGCTTTTTAACAGACCACCCTAAAGATAGTGGTATCAAACAACACCTATTTTATCATGCTCACAGATTCTGTGTGTCAGGAATTTAAGAGCAGTGCCGTGAGGATGGCATACTTCTACCTCACAAATATGCAGCCTCAGCTCAGAAGACTCAGACAGCTGGAGGTGATCAAATGGTTAGTGACTGGAATCAGTTGAAGACATCTTCACTCACATGTTAGACTTCCTGGGCTAGCATGATTCCAAGGCTGGGCTCAGCTGGGACTGTTGACTAGAGTCCCCATACTTTGCCTTGTCATGTGGTTTAGACTTCTCATCACATCACAGCTGGATTCTGAGAGGGAGCATCCTCCAGAGAGCATTCAGGGAGCAAATTTTCCAAGAGACACAAGTGGATGCCGAATGACTTTTTCTGGACTTCTGTCACATTCTCTTGGTTAAAAGTGAATCAGTAAGGCTCAGATTCAAGGAGGAGGGGAACTAAGTTCAATCTCTTGATACAGAATTGTTAATGTTTCACTGCAAAAGAGAATGTGAAATGGGAGCTATTATTATGCTTGTCTTTGAAATGTGCCATACTCAGTGAGATGTTCAATAAAGAATAAAAGAGACATAAGAATGATAAAGTTCTTATCTTGAGCTTGGAATTGGAATGAGAAAATACTGCATAACTATTATGTAATTTGGGCATATTAATAAAAAGTATAAGTTTGAATGTGTTAATAAAGTTATGCATACAACAACCTATCAAAAAGATATATTTAATAAAATGTGCAAATCAATGGAATGGGGATGTGGGGAGATATGTGAAAGAGATCAATTCAGCAAAAGTCAGAAGCAGGAAGAAGCTACCAGAAAACATAATAAAAATAAATAAGATGACAGGGTGAAACAAAACAAAATCATAGGAATTATGACAAATGTGAATGGACTTAGTTCCCCTATTTAAAGGGAAAGTTCCTCAAATATGGTTAAAAATAAAGATCAAACTAATGGTGTTTCCAAAAGACAGACTGAAGTTAAAATATCAAATGAATATGGAAAGAAGTGTGGAAAGAATTGAATGGGAGAAGACAAACCGGCAAATAAAGTAGTATGACAGTATTAAAATCATATAAAGCAAAGCATATGGGCAAATATGAAATACATGACAAACATAAATAATTCATAAAAACAAAACACAATCTTTTTTTGCACAATCTTTTTTTATCCTCGTGGCACATACAGAGGAGAGAAAAATTAACTGAATAAATCTTCTTGTTGTGTTAGAATTTTTGCTGACTCCAAGATAAATGTTAAGTATTTACTTCTTTTCTTTTTTTTTTTTATTTTTTAAATTTATTTATTATTATTATACTTTAAGTTGTAGGGTACATGTGCATAACATGCAGGTTTGTTACATATGTATACTTGTGCCATGTTAGTCTGCTGCACCCATCAACTCGTCATTTACATCAGGGTATAACTCCCAATGCAATCCTCCCCTCCCCTCCCATGATAGGCCCGGTGTGTGATGTTCCCCTTCCTGAGTCCAAGTGATCGTTGTTCAGTTCCCACCTATGAGTGAGAACATCTCACGGTGTTTGGTTTCTGTTCTTGTGATAGTTTGCTAAGAATGATGGTTTCCAGCTGCATCCATGTGTCCCTACAAAGGGCCTTAAACTCATCCTTTTTATGGCTGCATAGTATTCCATGGTGTATATGTGCACATTTTCTTAATCAATCTGTCACTGATGGACATTTGGGTTGATTCAAGTCTTGCTATTGTGAATAGTGCTGCAATAGGCTTATCGTGTGCATGTGTATGCTATAGCAGCATAATTTACCTCCTTTGGGTATATCCCCAGTAATGGGATGGCTGGGTCATATGGTACATCTAGTTCTAGATCCTTGAGGAATCGCCATACTGTTTTCCATAATGGTTGAACTAGTTTACAATCCCACCAACAGTGTAAAGATGTTCCTATTTCTCCACATCTCTCAGCACCTGTTGTTTCCTGACTTTTAATGATCGCCATTCTAACTTGATTGTGAGATGGTATCTCATTGTGGTTTGATTTGCATTTCTCTGATGGCCAGTGATGATGAGCATTTTTCATATGTCTGTTGGCTGTATGAATGTCCTCTTTTGAGAAATGTCTGTTCATATCCTTTGCCCACTTTTTGATGGGGTTGTTTGTTTTTTCTTGTAAATTTGTTGGAGTTCTTTGTAGGTTCTGGATATTAGCCCTTTGTCAGATGGAAATCAGATTGCAAAATTTTCTCCATTCTGTGGTTTGCCTGTTCCTCTGATGGTAGTTTCTTTTGCTGTGCAGAAGCTCTTTGGATTTAATTAGATCCCATTTGTCAATTTTAGCTTTTGCTGCCCGTTGCTTTTGGTGTTTTAGACATGAAGTCTTTGCCATGCCTATGTCCTGAATGGTACTACCTAGGTTTTCCTCTAAGTTTTATGGTATTAGGTCTAACATTTTAAGTCTCTAATCCATCTTGAATTAATTTTCGTATAAGGAGTAAGGAAAGGATCCAGTTTCAGCTTTCTACTTATGGCTAGCCAATTTTCCCAGCACCATTTTATTAAATGGGGAATCCTTTCCTCATTTCTTGTTTTTTCTCAGGTTTGTCAAAGATCAGATGGCTGTAGATGTGTGGTATTATTTCTGAGGACTCTGTTCTGTTCCATTGGTCTCTCTGTTTGGTACCAATTACCATGCTGTTTTAGTTACTGTAGCCTTGTAGTATAGTTTGAAGTCAGGTAGCGTGATGCCTCCAGCTTTGTTCTTTTGGCTTAGGATTGTCTTGGAGATCGCGGGCTCTTTTTGGTTCCATATGAACTTTAAAAGCAGTTTTTACAATTCTGTAGAAGAAACTCATTGGTAGCTTGATGGGGATGGCATTGAATCTATAAATTACCATTTATATGGCCATTTTCACGATATTGATTCTTCCTATCCATGAGCATGGAATGTTCTTCCATTTGTTTGTGTCCTCTTTTATTTCACTGAGCAGTGGTTTGTAGTTCTCCTTGAAGAGGTCCTTTACATCCCTTGTAAAGTTGGATTCTAGGTATTTGATTCTCTTTGAAGCAATTGTGAATGGAAGTTCATTCATGGTTGGCTCTGTGGTTTGTCTGTTATTGGTGTATAAGAATGCTTGTGATTTTTGCACATTAGTGCATGTCCTGAGACTTTGCTGGAAGTTGCTTATCAGCAGGAGATTTGGGGCTGAACAATGGGGGTTTTTCTAAATATACAATCATGTCATCTGCAAACAGGGACAATTTGACTTCTTCTTTTCTAACTGAATACCCTGATTTCTGCTTTCTCTTGCCTAATTGCCTAGCTAGAACTTCCAACACTATGTTGAATAGGAGTGGTGAGAGAGGGCATCCCTGTCTTTATTGCCAGTTTTCCAAAGGGAATTTTTCCAGTTTTGCCATTTCAGTATGATATTGGCTGTGGGTTTTGTCATAAATAGCTCTTATTATTTTTGGAGATGCGTTCCATCAATAATTTATTGAGGCGTTTTTAGCATGAAGGGCTGTTGAATTTTGTCAAAGCCTTTTCTGCATCTATTGAGATAATCATGTGGTTCTTGTCTTTGGTTCTGTTTATATGTAGTTATGTTTATTTGGTTGCAAATGTTAGACCAGCCTTGCATCCCAGGGATGAAGCCCACTTGATCATGTGGATAAGCTTTGATGTGTTGAATCCGGTTTGCCAGTATTTTATTGAGGATTTTTTTGCATCGATGTTCATCAGGGATATTCTAAAATTCTCTTTTTTTGTTGTGTCTGCCAGGCTTTGGTATCAGGATGATGTTGGCCTCATAAAATAGGTTATGGAGGATTCCCTCTTTCTATTGATTGGAATAGTTTCAGAAGGAATGGTACCAACTCCTCCTTATACCTCTGGTAGAATCAGCTAATGAATCCATCTGGTCTGGACTTTTTTGGTTGGTAGACTATTAATTATTGCCTCAATTTCAGGCCTACTATTGGTCTATTCAGGGATTCTTCTTCCTGGTTTAGTCTTGGAAAGAGTGTAAGTGTCAAGGAAATTATCCATTTCTTCTAAGGTTTTCCAGTTTATTTGCGTAAGTGTTTATAGTATTCTCTGATGGTGGTTTGTATTTCTGTGGAATTCGATTGGTGATATCCTTTATCATTTTTAATTCGTCGATTTGATTCTTCTCTCTTTTCTTCTTTATTAGTCTTGCTAGTGGTCTGTCAATTTTGTTGATCTTTTCAAAAACCAACTCCCTGGATTCATTGATGATTTTTGGAGGGTTTTTGTGTCTCTATCTCCTTCAGTTCTGCTCTGATCTTAGTTATTTCTTGCCTTCATGCTGAAAGCTTTGGAATGTGTTTGCTCTTTGCTGGATTCTTTTAATTGCGGTGTTAGATTGTCAGTTTTTGATCTTTCCAGCTTTCTCTTGTGGGCATTTAGTGCTATAAATTTCCCTCTGCACACTGCTTCGTGTCCCAGAGATTCTGGTATGTTGTATCTTTGTTCTCATTGGTTTCAAGAACATCTTTATTTCTGCCTTCATTTAGATGTACCCAGTAGTCATTCAGGAGCAGGTTGTTCAGTTTCCATGTAGTTGGCTTGGTTTGATTGATTTCTTAGTCCTGAGTTCTAGTTTGATTGCACTGTGGTCTGAGAGACAGTTTGTTATAATTTCTCTGTTCTTGTACATTTGCTGAGGTACTTTACTTCCAATTATGTGGTCAATTTTGGGTAAGTGCGATGTGGTGCTGAAGAATGTATATTCTGTTGATTTGGGGTGGAGAGAGTTCTATAGATATATATGTGGGTCTGCTTGCTGCAGAGATGAGTTCAATTCCTGGACATCCTTGTTAGCTTTCTGTCTCGTTGATCTGTCTAATGTTGACAGTGGAGTGTTGAAGTCTCCCATTATTGTGTATGGGAGTCTAGAATCTCTTTATTGTAAGTCTCTAAGGACTTGCTTTATGAATCTAAGGTGCTCTCCTGTATTGGGTGCATATATATTTAGGATAGTTAAGCTCTTCCTGTTGAATTGATCCCTTGACCATTATGTAATGGCCTTCTTTGTCTCTTTTGATCTTTGATGGTTTAAAGTCTGTTTTATCAGGAACTAAGTTACAACCCAGCTTTTTTGTTCTCCATTTGCTTGGTAAATCTTCCTCCATCCCTTTATTTTGAGCCTATGTGTAATGCTCTGCGTGTGAGATGGGTCTCCTGAATACAGCAGACTGATGGAGTCTTGACTCTTTATCAGTTTGCCAGTCTGTGTCTCTTTTAATTGGAGCATTTAGTCCATTTACATTTGGAGTTAAGATTGTTATGTGTAGACTTGATCCTGCCATTATATGATGTGTGGTTATTTTGCTCATTAGTTGATGCAATTTCTTCCTAGCCTCGGCGGTCTTTACATTTTGTATGTTTTGCAATGGCTGGTACGGTTGTTCCTTTCCATGTTGAGTGCTTCCTTCCAGGGTCTCTTGTAAAGGCAGGCCTAGTGGTGACAAAATCTCTAAGCATTTGCTTATCTGTAAAGGATTTTATTTCTCCTTCACTTATGAAACTTAGTTTGGCTGGATGAAATTCTGGGTTAAATTCTTTCTTTGAATGTTGAATATTTGGCCCCACTCTCTTCTGGCTTGGAAGTTTCTGCGAAGATCTGCTGTGAGTCTGATGGGCTTCCCTTTGTGGGTAGCCGACCTTTCTCTGGCTGCCCTTAAGATTTTTCCTTCATTTCCAACTTTGGTGAATCTGGCAATTATGTGTCTTGGAGTTGCTCTTCTCGAGGAGTATCTTTGTAGGCGTTCTCTGTATTTCCTGGATTTGAATGTTGGCCTGCCCTACTAGGTTGGGAAGTTCTCTCCTGGATGATATCCTGGTGTTTTCCAACTTGGTTCCATTTCCCCCCTCACTTTCAGGCACCCCAATCAGGCGTAGATTTGGTCTTTTTACATAATCCCATACTTCTTGCAGGCTTTGTTCATTTCTTTTCTTCTTTTTCTTTTGGTTTCTCTTCTGCTTCATTTCATTCGTTGATCTCAATAAGCTGATACTCTTTCTTTCCAGTTATTCGATTAGGTTGCAGAAGCTTGTGCATTTGTCCGCATTATTTCTGTCATGGTTTTCATCTCTTTCATTTAGTTTATGACCTTCTCTGCGTGTAATTAGATCTTGCCGTCAATTCTTCCACTTTTTTCAAAGTTTTTAGTTTCTTCGCGCTGGAGTCACATTAATTCCTCCTTTAGCTCCTAAGAAATTTGATGGACAAAACCTTCTTCTCTCATCTGCGTCAAAGTCATTTCCGTCCAGCTTTTGATCCGTTGCTGGCGATGAGCTGCAGCTCCTTTGCGGAGATGTGCTCTTATTTTTTTGAATTTCCAGCTTTTCTGCCCTGCTTTTTCCCCATCTTTGTGGTTTATCTGCCTCCTGGTCTTTGATGATGGTGATGTACTGATGGGGTTTTGGTGTAGGTGTCCTTCCTGTTTGATAGTTTTTTCCTTCTAACAGTCAGGACCCTCAGCTACCAGGTCTGTTGGTGATTGTTTGAGGTCCTCCAGACCCTGTTTGCCTGGGTATCAGCAGAGGCTGCAGAAGATAGGGCATATTTCTGAACAGCGAGTGTACCTGTCTGATTCTTGCTTTGGAGCTTCCTCTCAGAGAGGGGTATACTCCACCCTGTGAAGTGTGGGGGTGTCAGACTGCCCCTAGTGGGATGTCTCCCAGTGGGCTTTACTCAGGGGTCAGGGACCCACTTGAGCAGGCAGTCTGTCGTTCTCAGATCTCAGCCTCCCGTGTTGGGAATCCACTGCTACTCTTCAAAGCTGTCAGACCCAAGTGGTTTGCGTCTGCAGAGTTTTTCTGCTGCTTTATTGTTGTTGTTGTTGTTGTTGTGTAGCTGTGCCCTGTCCCCAGAGGTGGAGTCTACAGAGACAGGCAGGTTTTCCTTGAGCTGCTGTGAGCTCCACCCAGTTGGAGCTTCCCAGCAGCTTTGTTTTACCTAAGCCTCAGCAATGGCGGGCCCCTCCCCAGCCTGGCTGCCTTGCCCGGTAGATCACAGACTGCTGTGCTAGCAATGAGGGAGGCTCGTGGGCGTGGGACCCTCCCGGCCAGGTGTGGGATATGATCTCCTGGTGTGCCCTGTTTGTAAAAGCATAATGGTAAGGGTGGGAGTTACCCGATTTTTCCAGGTGTTGTGTGTCTCAGTTCCCCTGGCTGGAAAGGGATTCCCTTCCCCTTAGCATCCCCAGGTGAGGTAGATGCCTTGCCCTATAGCCAGCTCGCTGGTGGGGCTGCAGCAGCTGACCAGCACCGATCGTCGGCACTCCCCAGTGAGATGAACCCAGTACCTCAGTTGAAAATGCAGAAATCACCCGGTCTTCTGTGTGGCTGGCTGGGAGTTGGAGGCTGGAGCTGTTCCTATTGACCCATCTTGCTCCGCCCCCTCTAAGACATTTTGAATTGGAAGTGACATGCTTTAAAATTAATAATGACTTAGAACTAAAATTCAAATTATGTTAGTATTATCCAGTGTTCTAGTTATCTATGCTTTTAACAGACCACCCTAAAGATAGTGGTATCAACAACACCTATTTTATCATGCTCCTGAATTCTGTGTGTCAGGAATTTAAGAGCAGTCGTGTGAGGATGGCATACTTCTACCTCACAAATATGCAGCCTCAGCTCAGAAGACTCCAGACAGCTGGAGGTGATCAAATGGTTAGTGACTGGAATCAGTTGAGACATCTTCACTCACATGTTGTTAGACTTCCTGGGTAGCATGATTCCAAGGCTGGGCTCAGCTGGGACTGTTGACTAGAGTCCCCATACTTTGCTTGTCATGTGGTTTAGGCTTCTCATCACATCACAGCTGGATTCTGAGAGGGAGCATCCTCCAGGAGAGCATTCAGGAGCAAAATTTTCCAAAAGAGACACAAGTGGATGCCCGAATGACTTTTCTGGACTTCTGTCACATTCTCTTGGTTAAAAGTGAATCAGTAAGGCTCAGATTCAAGGAGAGGAGGGAACTAAGTTCAATCTCTTGATACAAGAATTGTTAATGTTTCACTGCAAAAGGGAATGTGAAATGGGAGCTATTATTATGCTTGTCTTTGAAATGTGCCATACTCAGTGAGATGTTCAATAAAGAATAAAAGAGACATAAGAATGATAAAGTTCTTATCTTGAGCTTGGAATTGGAATGAGAAAATACTGCATAACTATTATGTAATTTGGGCATATTAATAAAAAGTATAAGTTTTGAATGTGTTAATAAAGTTATGCACAACAACCCTATCAAAAAGATATATTTAATAAAATGTACCCAAATCAATGGAATGGGGATGTGGGGAGATATGTGAAAGAGATCAATTCAGCAAAAGTCAGAAGCAGGAAAGAAGCTACCAGAAAACATAATAAAATAAATAAGATGACAGAATTGAAACAAAACAAAATCATAGGAATTATGACAAATGTGAATGGACTTAGTTCCTATTTTAAAAGGAAAGTTCCTCAAATAGCAGTTTAAAATAAGATCAAACTAATGGTGTTTCCAAAAGACAGACTGAAGTTAAAATATCAAATGAATATGGAAAGAAGTGAATGGGAGAAGACAAACCGGCAAATAAAGTAGTATGACAGTATTAAAATCATATAAAGCAAAGCATATGGGCAAATATGAAATACACTGACAAACATAAATATTCACTTAAAATAAAACACAATCTTTTTGCACAATCTTTTTTTATCCTCGTGGCACATACAGAGGAGAGAAAAATTAACTGAATAAATCTTCTTGTTGTGTTAGAATTTTGCTTGACTCCAAGATAAATGTTAAGTATTTGCTACTTTCTTTTTTTTTTTTTTTTTTTTTTTAAATTTATTTATTAGTATTTATACTTTACGTTATGCTTAGGGTACATATGCATAACATGCAGGTTTGTTATATGTATACTTGTGCCATGTTAGTCTGCTGCACCCATCAATAAGTCATTTACATCAGGTATAACTCCAATGCAATCCTCCTCCCCTCCCCATGATAGGCCCGATTGTGTGATGTTCCCCTTCCTGAGTCCAGTGATCTCGTTGTTCAGTTCCACCTATGAGTGAGAACTTGTCTCGCGGTGTTTAGTTTTCTGTTCTTGTGATAGTTTGCTAAGAATGATGGTTTCCAGCTGCATCCATGTGTCCCTTACAAGGGCGCAAACTCATCCTTTTATGGCTGCATAGTATTCCATGGTGTATATGTGCCACATTTTCTTAATCAATCTGTCACTGATGGACATTTGGGTTGATTCAAGTCTTTGCTATTGTGAATAGTGCTGCAATAAACTTTTATCGTGTGCATGTGTCTTTATAGCAGCATAATTTATAATCCTTTGGGTATATCCCCAGTAATGGGATGGCTGGGTCATATGGTACATCTAGTTCTAGATCCTTGAGAATGTCGCCATACTGTTTTTCCATAATGGTTGAACTAGTTTACAATCCCACACCAACAGTGTAAAAGTGTTCCTATTTCTCCACATCCTCTCCAGCACCTGTTGTTTCCTGACTTTTTAATGATCGCCATTCTAACGGTGTGAGATGGTATCTCATTGTGGTTTTGATTTGCATTTCTCTGATGGCCAGTGACAGTGAGCATTTTTCATATGTCTGTTGGCTGTATGAATGTCTCTTTGAGAAATGTCTGTTCATATCCTTTGCCCTTTTTGATGGGGTTGTTTGTTTTTCTTGTAATTTGTTGTTGGAGTTCTTTGTAGGTTCTGGATATTAGCCCTTTGTCAGATGAGTAGATTGCAAGAATTTTCTCCCCATTCTGTAGGTTGCCTGTTCACTCACAGTGGTAGTTTCTTTTGCTGTGCAGAAGCTCTTTAGTTTAATTAGATCCCATTTGTCAATTTAGCTTTTTGCTGCGTTGCTTTTGGTGTTTTTAGACATGAAGTCTTTGCCCATGCCTATGTCCTGAATGGTACTACCTGGGGTTTTCCTCTAGGATTTTTATGGTATTAGGTCTAACATTTAAGTCTCTAATCCATCTTGAGATTAATTTTAAGTATAAGGAGTAAGGAAAGGATCAGTTTCAGCTTTCTACTTATGGCTAGTAATTTCCCAGCACCATTTATTAAATAGGGAATCCTTTCTCCATTTCTTGTTTTCTCAGGTTTGTCAAAGATCAGATGGCTGTAGATGTGGTATTATTTCACGAGGACTCTGTTCTGTTCCATTAGTCTATATCTCTGTTTTGGTACCAGTACCTGCTGTTTTGGTTACTGTAGCCTTGTAGTATAGTTTGAAGTCAGGTAGCGTGATGCCTCCAGCTTTGTTCTTTTGACTTAGGGTTGTCTCTTGGAGATCGCGGGCTCTTTTTGGTTCCATATGAACTTTAAAGCAGTTTTACAATTCTGTAGAAACTCATTGGTAGCTTGATGGGGATGGCATTGAATCTATAAATTACCATTTATGGCCATTTCGATATTGATTCTTCCTATCCATGAGCATGGAATGTTCTTCCATTGTTGTTTGTGTCCTCTTTATTTCACTGAGCAGTGGTTTGTAGTTCTCCTTGAAGAGGTCCTTTATCCTTGTAAGTTGGATTCCTAGGTAATTTGATTCTCTTTGAAGCAATTGTGAATGGAAGTTCATTCCTTGATTTGTCTAATGTTTGTCTGTTGTGGTATAAAAGTACTTGTGATTTTTGCACATTAATTTTGTATCCTGAGACTTTGCTGGTTGTATAGCTTAAGGAAATTTGGGGCTGAGACAATGGGGGTTTTCTAAATATACAATTATTGTCATCTGCAAAGCAGGGACAATTTGACTTCTTCTTTTCCTAACTGAATACCCTGATTTCTTTCTCTTGCCTAGTACTTCGCCAGAACTTAACACTATGTTGAATAGAATTGGTGAGAGAGGGCATCCTGTCTTGTGCCAGTTTCAAAACACCAGTTTTTTGCCCATTCAGTATATTATTGGCTGTGGGTTTTGTCATAAATAGCTCTTATTATTTTGATACGTTCCATCAATGAATTTATTGGCGTTTTAGCATGAAGGGCTGTTAGTTTTGTCAAAAAGCCTTTTCTGCATCTATTGAGATAATCATGTGGTTCTTGTCTTTGGTTCTCTTTATATGCTGGATTATGACTTTGTTGATTTGCGAATGTTGAATATTGCCCATCCCAGGGATGAAGCCCGCGATCATGGTGGATAAAACTTTGATGTGTTGTTGAATCGGTTTGCCAGTATTATTTTGTGGGGATTTTTGCATCGATGTTCATCAGGGATATTGGTCTAAAATTCTCTTTTTTGTTGTGTCTGCCAGGCTTTGAGTATCAGGATGATGTTGGCCTCATAAATGAGTTATGGAGGATTCCCTCTTTTCTATTGATTGGAATAGTTTCAGAAGGGTGGTACCAACTCCTCCTTATACCTCTGGTAGAATTCAGCTGTGAATCCATCTGGTCCCTGGACTTTTTTTGGTTGGTAGACTATTAATTATTGCCTCAATTTCAGAGCCTACTATTGGTCTATTCAGGATTCAACTGCTTCCTGGTTTAGTCTTGGAAGAGTCTTCAGTGTCAGGAAATTATCCATTTCTTCTAGGTTTTCCAGTTTATTTCGCGTGAGGAGTGTTTATAGTATTCTCTGATGGTGGTTTGTATTTCTGTGGGTCGGTGGTGATATCCCTTTATCATTTTTAGTGCGTCGATTTGATTCTTCTCTCTTTTCTTCTTTATTAGTCTTGCTGAGTGGTCTGTCAATTTTGTTGATCTTTTCAAAAACCAACTCCTGGATTCATTGATTTTTTGGAGGGTTTTTATCTCCTTTGGTTCTGCTCTGATCTTAGTTATTTTGCTTGCCTTCTGCTAGCTTTGGAATGTGTTTGCTCTTGCTTCTGGATTCTTTTAATTGCGGTGTTAGATTGTCAGTTTTTGATCTTAGCTTTCTCTTGTGGGCATTTGGTGCATAAATTTCCTCAACACTGCTTTAAATGTGTCCCAGAGATTCTGGTATGTTACGTATCTTTGTTCTCATTGGTTTCAAAGAACATCTTTATTTCTGCCTTCATTTCGTGATGTACCCAGTAGTCATTCAGGAGCAGGTTGTTTGCCGTTTCCATGTAGTTGAGCGGTTTTGATTGAGTTTCTTAGTCCTGAGTTCTAGTTTGATTGCACTGTGGTGAGAGACAGTTTGTTCTCATTTCTGTTCTTGTACATTTGCTGAGGAGTGCTTTACTTCCAATTATGTGGTCAATTTTGGAGTAAGTACGATGTGGTCCCTGAGAAAAGAATGTATATTCTGTTGATTTGGGGTGGAGAGTTCTATAGATGTCTATTAGGTCTGCTTGCTGCAGAAATGAGTTCAATTCCTGGACATCCTTGTTAACTTTCTGTCTCGTTGATCTGTCTAATGTTGACAGTGGAGTGTTAGAAGTCTCCCATTATTATTGTATGGGAGTCTCTTTGTAAAGTCTCTAAGGACTTGCTTTATGAATCTCAGGTGCTCCTGTGGGTGCATATATATTTAGGATAGTTAGCTCTTCCTGTTGAATTGATCCCTTGACCATTATGTAATGGCCTTCTTTGTCTCTTTTGATCTTTGATGGTTTAAGTCTGTTTTATCAGGGAACTAGGATTGCAACCCCGCTTTTTTGTTCTCCATTTGCTTGGTAAATCTTCCTCCATCCCTTTATTTTGAGCCTATGTATGTCTCTCGTGTGAGATGGGTCTCCTGAATACAGACTGATGGGTCTTGACTCTTTATCAGTTTGCCAGTCTGTGTCTTTTAATTGGAGCATTTGGTCATTTTTACATTTAAGGTTAAGATTGTTATGTGTGAACTTGAGTCCTGCCATTATGATATTAACTGGTTATTTTGCTCATTAGTTGATGCAATTTCTTCCCTAGCCTCGACGGTCTTTACATTTTGGCATGTTTTTAATGGTACGGTTGTTCTTTCCATGTTGGAGTGCTTCCTTCAGGGTCTCTTGTAAGGCAGGCCTAGTGGTGACAAAATCATAAGCATTTGCTTATCTGTAAGGATTTTATTTCTGCTCCTTCACTTATGAAACTTAGTTTGGCTGGATATGAAATTCTGGGTTTAAATTCTTTTCTTTAAGAATGTTGAATATTGGCCCCACTCTCTTCTGGCAGAGTTTCTGCTGAGAGATCTGCTGTGAGGTCTGATGGGCTACTTTGTGGGTAGCCGACCTTTCTCTCACCGGCTTGCCTTAAGATTTTCCTTCGTTTCAACTTTGGTGAATCTACAAGCAGTGTGTGTCTTGGGTTGCTCTTCTGCGAGGGGAGTATCTTTGTGGCGTTCTCTGTATTTCCTGGATTTGAATGTTGGCCTGCCTACTAGGTTGGGAAGTTCTCCTGGATGATATCCTGAAGAGTGTTTCCAACTTAGTTCCATTTTCCCCTCACTTTCAGGCACCCCAATCAGGCGTGATTTGGTCTTTTTACATAATCCCATACTTCTTGCAGGCTTTGTTCATTTCTTTTTCTTCTTTTTCTTTTGGTTTCTCTTCTCGCTTCATTTCTGTTCATTTGATCCTCAATCGCTGATACTCTTTCTTTCTGATTGGTCGAGTCGGTTACTGAAGCTTGTGCATTTGTCCGCGTATTTCTCGTGTCATGGTTTTCATCTCTTTCATTTCGTTGGGCCTTCTCTGCATTAATTAGTCTTGCGTCATTCTTCCCTTTTTTCAAGATTTTTAGTTTTTCTTTCTAGCTGGAGTCGTAATTCCTCCTTTAGCTCTAAGAAATTTGATGGACTGAAGCCTTCTTCTCTCATCTCGTCAAAGTCATTTTCCGTCAGCTTTGATCCGTTGCTGGCGATGAGCTCATGCTTTGCGGGAGATGTGCTCTTATTTTTGAATTTCCAGCTTTTTCTGCCCTGCTTTTTCCCTTTACATCTTTGTGGTTTTATCGCCTCTGGTCTTTGATGATGGTGATGTACTGATGGGGTTTTGGTGTAGGTGTCCTTCCTGTTTGATGAACCTTCTAACAGTCAGGACCCTCAGCTGTGGAGTCTGTTGGTGATTGTTTGAGGTCCACTCCAGACCCTGTTTGCCTGGAGTATCAGCAGCAGAGGCTGCAGAAGATAGAATATTTGAACAGGTACCTGTCTGATTCTTGCTGACTTCCTCTCAGGGTATACTCACCTGTGAGGTGTGGGGTCAGGCACCCTAGTGGGGATGTCTCCCAATTAAGGCTACTCAGGGTCAGGGATTGCCAGGCGACAGTCTGTCCGTTCTCAGATCTCAGCCTCGTGTTGGGAGATCCACTGCTCTCTTCAAAGCTGTCAGAGGAACCAGAGTGGTTGCGTCTGCAGAGTTTTCTGCTGCTTTGTTTGTTGTTGTTGTTCATTTGTTGTGTGCAGCCGGTGCCCTGGTCCCCGGAGGGTGGAGTCCTGCAAGAGACAGGCAGGTTTCCTTGAGCTGTGAGCTCCACCCAGTTGGAGCTTCCCAGCAGCTTGTTCTAAGCCTCAGCAATGGCCGAGCCCCTCCCCAGCACCAGCTGCTGCCTTGCGGTAGATCACAGACTGCTGTGCTAATGGGGAGGCTCATTAGTGGGACCCTCCCGGCCAGGTGTGGGATATGATCTCCTGGTGCCTGTTTGCTTAAAAGCGCAATATTGGGGTGGGAGTTGCAGTTTCCAGGTGTTGTGTGTCTCAGTTCCCCTGGCTGGGAAGGGATTCCCTTCCCCTTGCGCTTCCCAGGTGAGTGATGCCTTGCCCTGCTTCAGCTCTGGCTGGTCGGGCTGCAGCAGCTGACCAGCACCGATAGTCGGCCTCCCCAGTGAGATGAACCCAGTACCTCCGTTGAAAATGCAGAAATCACGGTCTTCTGTAAGCTGGCTGGGGTTGGAGACTGGAGCTATTTCCTGTGGCCATCTTGCTCCAGCCCCTCCGTATTTACTTATTTTCAAAAGGAGCAGCACACATGTGCAGTTGAGAGTGGCCTACAATCTGGGCTGCTACACATGGACTCATGCTATGTATTTTTTGAATGAATGAAAAATAAATAAATAAATAAATAAATAAATAAATAAATGTATGTATGAATGAAAGTTTAAAGGCAGCTTTGAGGATGGCACAGTATTGCCATCTACAGAGACATCTAACCTGCCTGAGCCTCAGTACTGCCACTTCCCAGTGGATGAATTTATATAGTTATCCAACCTTAGCCCCTGTTTCTTTGTAGAAAATAATTAATAGTAATTCTTTAACAGCTTCCTAATTAAGAGGACTGCTATGAAAATTACATGAAATTGCTCAGTCCACTGTGGGAAAGTATTTTGCAAACTGTGAAGAACTCTGCAGGATTAGATGTTATTACCCTGATCCTTCAGGGTAAAAACCATGGGAGGTTGAGTTAAGTTAAAATCCTTTCTGTAATTGTCTCTCTCTTGCTTCTTCTTGTTAGAGGATCAATTTCTTCCATTTGAATCCTTGTCAAGAAAGGGTGAAGCAACCAATTCTTTTGGAGGAAGTTGATAGTCTCTTTTTGGGTAAGTTTTCAAGCATAACTCTTAAGATGTCCTGTTCCACACACAGATGACTTCCCCCGGCAGCTCTGTTGTGCTGCCCAGCATCCACTACTCTGGTGAGATGAGCTGATGGTTTCTGATGTTGCTTTAGTCCTTGTGCTATTTCCTAAGAAGTTGTTTTCCAAGGTGGACTCATATACAAACTTTCTGAGGTCATTATTCAGACCATGGTCCAGGATATTTTCTTCGATACACAGAATTCAACAGATCTTGTGATGCTCCCTGATTATATCATGAATTAAGCACCTATTGTGTGCAGTGTTCTGACTGAGGCTCAGAGAAAGTACACATGAATGGTTCTTGTACTCAAAAAGTGTGCAATTTTGTTAGGTGAGCTAACAGTAAAAATTTGGTTAGCTTTAATTAATAGGTTATTTGAAACTATTTTTATAGGGCATTTTCTAGGATCCATTTTCTTCCTTTCCTAGCAAGAAAACTGCCACATAGTTAGATTTATAATTCCATGTGTATATCTTACTTCAAAGCATGTATTCTTTATCTCTTTTGATTGTCACAGCATGCTTGCGATTTGGCTCAGCAAAATATTATGATTTTTATCACTTTTAATCAGAAGAATTGAAACATACGGAGGTTTCATAAGTTGTTCAAGTTCACACAGAAATTTTGGAACAGAACAAGACTGAGAGTGAGAATAGTGCTATGGTTTTTCAATCAGACTTCCCAGGACTTGAATCCCAGCTCTCCCACTTAGAAACTGTGCTGTCAGGGGGCAAGCTCTATAATTTCCAGTGCCCGAGTTTTCTTATCTGGAAATTGGGAATAATATTTTACCTGTCCAAAGGGTTATTGTGAGAATTCAGTCAGATAATCTACATACATATTTTATCAGAGTTTCTGGCCTACAAGAAGTATTAACATTTGTTAATCATCAATTCATTAATTACTGAGATTTTTTTTGGGTATGAAAATTAAACTTTACTCCTTTTTAATAAACATTTATTGTTTTCTTTTTATTATCATAAAAATTACATATGAAAAGCACATAAATATGTAAGAGTTAAAGACGTGTAAATATTAAAGGCTTTGTTTTCTATTATTAGTAATATTATTGTGATTTTTTATGAATAATTTTTTGCTTGCATTTACACTATTTCTTTTGGATATTTTTCTAAAATAGAATTACTGGTTAAGAAAATTTAAACATTTATAAACATTTTGATAAATTTTACCAAATTGCTTTTTGGTTTGTTTACAGTCCTACCAGTTGTGTATGAAAGTGTTAATCTTGGGGTAGGCTAACATTAATAGTTAGAAACTAGATTGACCTGGCTAACATGGCAAAACCTCATCCCTACTGAGAATACAAAAATTAGCTGGGCATGATGGTACACGTCTGTAATCCCAGCTACTTGGGAGGCTGAGGCACGAGAATCACTTGAACCTGGGAGGCGGAGGTTGCAGTGAGCCGAGATCGTGCCACTGCACCCTAGCCTGGACAACAGAGTGAGACCCTGTCTTAAAAAACAAAACAAAACAAAACAAAACACAACAATTAAGTGTCTTGATAAGAGCCCCTCAGTAGTAAACCACCTCCTACTATTCATGAATGATTCTCAACTTTATCTGGCTTCTGGAAATATTCCACAGAGGAATAGCAAAAAAAGCAAAAAAATTCTAAACAGAAGAGTTGGAATAACTATTTTTCGTCACCACTTGTATGTCAAATAAGCATGTCCACATATATTAACATCAGTCTTATCACTAACAGATAACAAATGTTAGTATTTGGTTTACTTCCAATTTTCTGTTTTATTTTTAAATAGTATACATCATTGTCTAGAGATAATTTTGTGTCTTGTCTTTGTCTTTTAGCAGTATGGGTTAAGATGTAATATATATAAAAAAAGATAATTTCAGACCAATATCCCTGATGAACATCGATGCAAAAATACTCAATAAAATACTGGCAAACTGAATCCAGCAGCACATCAAAAACTTACCCACCATGATCAAGTGGGCTTCATCCCTGGGATGCAAGGCTGGTTCAACATTGACAAATCAATAAATGTAATCCAGCATATGAACAGAACCAAAGACAAAAACCACATGATTATCTTGATAGATGAAGAAAAGGCCTTTGACAAAATTCAACAGCCCTTCATGCTAAAAACTCTCAATAAATTCAGTATTGATGGAACGTATCTCAAAATAATGAGAGCTATTTATGACAAACCCACAGCCAATCTTCATACTGAATGGGCCAAAACTGGAAGCATTCCCTTTGAAAACTGGTTCAAGACAGGGATGCCCTCTCTCACCACTCCTATTCAACATAGTGTTGGAAGTTCTGGCCACGGCAATCAGGCAGGAGAAAGAAATAAAGGGTATTCAATTAGGAAAAAAGGAAGTCAAATTGTCCCTGTTTGCAGATGACTTGATTGTATATTTAGAAAACCCCGTAGTCTCAGCCCAAAATCTCCTTAAGCTGATAAGCAACTTCAGCAATGACTTTCTTCACAGAATTGGAAAAAACTACTTTATAGTTCATATTGAACCAAAAAAGAGCCCGCATTGCCAAGACAATCCTAAATCAAAAGAACAAAGCTGGAGACATCATGCTACCTGACTTCAAACTATACTACAAGTTTACAGTAATCAAAACAGCACAGTAATGGTACCAAAACAGAGATATAGACCAATGGAACAGAACAGAGCCCTCAGAAATAATACCACACATCTACAGCCATCTGATCTTTGACAAACCTGACAAAAACAAGAAATGGGGAAAGGATTCCCTATTTAATAAATGGTGCTGGGAAAATTGGCTAGCCATAAGTAGAAAGCTGAAACTGGATCCTTTCCTTACTCCTTATAAAAAAATTAATTCAAGATGGATTAGAGACTTAAATGTTAGACCTAATACCATAAAAACCCTAGAAGAAAACTTAGGTAATACCATTAAAGACATTATAGCTCTGGAAGGTCCACAGCTCTGTGAGTGTTCCCGCAGAGCAGGGATACCCCACAGGCAGTGTGCTGAGAGTAGCAGCTCAGGGCAGTTTTGTAGTCATATTTATAGCTATTTTTTTATTTTTTTTGAGATGGAGTCTCACTCTGTCACCCAGGTTGGAGTTCAGTGGTGTGATCTCAGCTCACTGCAAACTCCACCTCCTGGGTTAAAGCGATTCCCCTGCCTCAGCCTCCCTGAGTAGCTGGGACTACAGGCACATGCCACCATACCTGGCTAATTTTTGAATTTTTAGTAGAGACAGGGTTTTGCCATGTTGGTCAGACTGGTCTTGAACTCTTGACCTCAGGTGATCTGCCTGCCTTGGCCTTCCAAAGTGCTGGGATTACAGACGTGAGCCACCACACCCGTCCTATATCTACTTTTAATTACATGTAGATTAAGGAGCAGCGTATGCAGAAATTTTTAGGGAAAGTGTAGTAACTTCTGAGTCATTGGGTCATTGCCATGGTAAGGGGCAGTAACTCCAAGGTGTCCTGGCAATGGTAAACCGACATGGCAAACTAGCGGACATGTCTTATGGAAAGCAGCTTCTGCCCCATCCCTGTTTTAGCTACTCCTTGACTTAGTCTGGTGTCTGAGCTCAGCCTCTGGAGTTGAATCCTGCCTCCTACCTCACCATTCCCCATGACAGGAAGCCTTTCCTTCCGCCTCACTGCAGGGCCTTGGCAAGGCACCCCAGAGTATGCCGTTCAAAATATTCCCTGCTGGGGCTATTCCCTGGGGAATAGCCCAGGGAGAGATCTTTTTAGAACTTTGTTTGAAGAGGAGGCAAAAGTACTAATTGGTGTGTAGGTGGTGGGAACTTTACCTTGGATCCCTACAGACAATGCTTGAAAAAATGTCCATTAAATACCCTGTTCTTCACATTTGACTAGTAGCTTAACTTCTCATCACCCTGTAAGTCAGTCAATGCAGCTCTTTGGCAAGTAATGGCTAAGGGAAGGCCCAAGGAAGAGAAATAAATACAGGTGACAACCACATATTAACTTATCCCTAGCCTCCCCATATCTGGACAATTTGATAGGCGGTCTGGGGTGTAATTACATGCTCTTGATATCACTAGGGGAAATGAGAAATACAGGGAATGCTGTGTACATTGTCAGGAGCTTATCTGGACCTTTGGTATTGTGTGAAACAGGCAAAGATGGGATTGGGTATGTGGGAATTTTTCACATCAAAGCAGGCAAACCTCCTTCTAGTCCTGGGCGGTCAGTAAGTTATTTGGAGGGCTGCTCCTCTTTGAAGCCTATGAGGTGAATCACAGGGAAACATTTATGAAAGCACCTAGGTCCTGAGCTCCTGATTCCTGGGCCCATTGCCTCCCTTTACCTACTTCTCTGATGGAGGGAGAGGAGCTGAGCTTACTAGGTCAAACTTTTCTTGAGGTAGAAGGATATAATGAGGGACATTTTCTGGGTCACGAGGGGATAGTTGGGACATCAGGTGTAATGATCTATTAGTTTTCTGAAGACAGAGGCTTAAGGATGGGCTTCTTTGAGGATGATTTGAAGCAGATGCTCAAGTGATGAGAGTTGCATTTCTTGACACTCCCCCTCCTCCTCCCAACACCACACCCTGGGGTTGCTGAGATAAAGAATGTGTTATTTGGAAGAATGAAGGGAGAAACATGAGAGAGGATATAGTGTTTTTGACTGGGTTGCTCCTGTTAACTACTACACGTTATCCACTCATGGGATGCATCTATTTGGTCACCTTTGCCAAATCAAATCCATTGTCTCTGAATTTCAAAAATTTCTCTGGTTCTTAACTAAACTGCTCCCTGTGTGCCATTTATTGCTTACAATACAGTGAAGATAACAATAATAATATTTTCAGCATTTGACAAAGCATTTTCACGTATTGTATATCTCCTTCAGTTCTCACAATGATCCTGTGAGGCAGATTTTAGTTTACTCCTTTCACATGTGAGGAAACCATGGCTTGAAAATGGTCACATGCAGACATATGGCAGAAATAGTACCTCAAACCAGGATCTTGACGTCTATCGTGGAGTTTATTCCATGACACAAGAACTATAGGTCTATGTAGATAGATTTCCCATCTTCCCAGCCCTCTCACCGTCTGTTGTCATTGCAGTCTTCTCAGCAGCTGTGATTGAAGGTATGGGCAATAACTATATGTTCTCTTGGAGAGAAAAGCAAAATTTCCTTGGCTGTTTTAGATCTGTAGTGTTTCTTCTTTCTTAGACTATGTTCCAGGCTGACTTCTGCTCCTTTCCCTCACACTTAGAGACCTCTTCTTGCTGTTATTAAGGCTGCACATTTTTTTTAAAATTTTTATTTATTATTATTATTATTATACTTTAAGTTCTAGGGTACATGTACATAACGTGCAGGTTTGTTACATATGTATACTTGTGCCATGTTAGTGTGCTGCACCCATCAGCTTCGTCAGCACCCATCAGCTCGTCATTTTACATCCAGATATCACTCCCAATGCAAACCCTCCCCTCCCCTCCCCATGATAGGCCCCGGTTGATGTGATGCTCCCCTTCCAGATCAGGTGATCTCATTGTTCAGTTCCACCTATGAGTGAGAACATGCGATTGTTTACTGGTTTTTTCTGTTCTTCTTTGATAGTTTGCTTTGGGAATGATGGTTTCCAGCTGCATCCATGTCCCTACAAGGACACAAACTCATCCTTTTTATGGCTGCATGGTATTCCATGGTGTATATGTGCCATTTTCTTCATCAGTCTGTCACTTTGATGGACATTTGGGTTGATTGATGCTGCTATTGTGAATAGTGCCACAATAAACGCTGTGCATGTGTCTTTATAGCAGCATGATTTATAATCCTTTGGGTATATACCCAGTAATGGGATGGCTGGGTCATATGGTACTTCTAGTTCTAGATCCTTGAGGAATCGCCATACTGTTTTTCCATAATGGTTGAACTAGTTTACAATCCACCAACAATGTAAAAGTGTTCCCTATTTCTCCACATCCTCTCCAGCACCTGAAATTTGTTTCCTGACTTTGGGGCCAATTAGCCATTCTAGCTGGTGTGAGATGGTATCTCATTAATGGTTTTGATTGCATTTCTCTGATGGCCAGTGATGATGAGCATTTTTTCATGTGTCTGTTGGCTGTATGAATGTCTTCTTTTGAAATGTCTGTTCATATCCTTTGCTCCTTTTTGATGGGGTTGTTTGTTTTTTGGTAAGAGATTTGTTTTGGAGTTCTTTGTAGGTTCTGGATATTAGCCCTTTGTCAGCTGAGGTAGATGGCAAAATTTTTCTCCATTCTGTAGGTTGCCTGTTCACGCTGATGGTAGTTTTCTTTTGCTGTGCAGAAGCTTTTTTAGTTTAATTAGATCCATTTGTCAATTTTGGCTTTTGTTGCCATTGCTTTTGGTGTTTTAGACATGAAGCCCTTGCCCATGCCTATGTCCTAAATGGTATTACCTAGGTTTTCTTCTAGGGTTTTATGGTATTAGGTCTAACATTTAAGTCTCTAATCCATCTTGGATTAATTTTCATTATAAGGGTAAGGAAAGGATCCAGTTTCAGCTTTCTACTTATGGCTAGCCAATTTCCAGCATCATTTGATTAAATAGGAATCCTTTCCCATTTCTTGTTTCTCTCAGGTTTGTCAAAGATCAGATGAAAACAGCCAGATGTGTGGTATTATTTCTGAGGACTCTGTTCTGTTCCATTGGTCTATATCTCTGTTTTGATACCAGTACCATGCTGTTTAGTTTACTGTGGCATGTAGCATAGTTTGAAGTCAGGTAGCGTGATGCCTCCAGCTTTGTTCTTTTGACTTAGGATTGTCTTGGAGATGCGGGCTCTTTTTGGTTCCATATGAACTGTAAAACACAATTTCCTTGAAGAAACTCATTGGTAGCTTGATGGGGATGGCATTGAATCTATAAATTACCATTTATATGGCCATTTTCACGATATTGATTCTTCCTATCATGAGCGGTATGTTCTTCCATTTGTTTGTGTCCTCTTTACGTTTCACTGAGCAGTGGTTTGTAGTTCTCCTTGAAGAGGCCCTTTGCCATCCTTGGCAAGTTTAGTTCTGGTATTTTTATTCTCTTTGAAGCAATTGTGAATGGAAGTTCATTCATGATTTGGCTCTCTGTTTGTCTGTTACTGGTGTATAAGAATGCTTGTGATTTTTGCACATTAATTTTGTATCCTGGAGACTTTGCGGTGCTTATCAGCTTGGAGTGCAGTAACAGAGACTACAGGGTTTCTAAATAGACAATCATGTCTTCTGCAAAGAGGGACAATTTGACTTCTTCTTTTCTAACTGAATATCCTTGATTTCTTTCTCTTGCCTAATTGCCCTAGCCAGAACTTCCAATGCTATGTTGAATAGAATTGGTGAGAGAGGGCATCCTATCTTGTGCCAGTTTTCAAAGGGAATTTTTTCAGTTTTGCCATTCAGTATGGTATTGGCTGTGGGTTTGTCATAAATAGCTCTTATTATTTTGAGATACATTCCCATCATGCTGAATTTATTGAAGGCGTTTTTTAGCATGAGGGCTGTTGAATTTTGTCAAAGGCCCTTTTCTTCATCTATGGGAATAATCATGTGGTTTTGTCTTTGAGTACTGTTTATATGCTGAGTTACATTTGTTGATTTGAATGAACCAGCCTTGCATCAGGGATGAAGCCCACTTGATCATGGTGGATAAACGTGTGCTGGATTTGGGCAGTGTTGCAGGAGTTTTTGCATCGATGACAACAGGATATTGGTCTAAAATTCTCTTTTTGTTGTGTCTCTGCCAGGCTTTGGTATCAGGATGATGTTGGCCTCATAAAATGAGTTAGGGAGGATTCCCTCTTTTTCCTGTGATTTGGAATAGTTTCAGAAGGAATGGTATCGAAGCTCTCATGACCTCTGGTAGGAATTCAGCTGTGAATCCATCTGGTCCTGGACTTTTTGGTTGGTAGACTATTAATTATTGCCTCAATTTCAGAGCTACTATTGGTCTATTCAGGGGTTCAGCTTTACTGGTTTTAGTGCTTGGGAGAGTGTAAGGGTGTCCAGGAAATTATCCATTTTCTAAGATTTTTCTAGTTTATTTGCATAGAGGTGTTTATAGCATTCTCTGCTGGTAGTTTGTATTTCTGTAGGGTCGGTGGTGATATCCCTTTATCATTTTTTTATTGTGTCTATTTTAGTTTCTTTCTCTCTTTTCTTCTTTATTATTAGTCTTGCTAGCGGTCTATCAATTTTGTTGATCTTTTTCAAAACGACTCCTGTGGATTCATTGACTTTTGGAGGTTTTGTGTCTCTATCTCTTCAGTTCTGCTCTGATCTTAGTTATTTCTAGCCTTCTGTTAGCTTTTGAATGTGTTTGCTCTTGCTTCTCTAGTTCTTTTAATTGTGATGTTAGAGTGTCAGATTTTAGATCTTTCCAGCTTTCTCTTGTGGGCATTTGAATTGCCTATAAATTTCCCTCTACACACTGCTTTAAATGTGTCCCAGAGATTCTGGTATGTTGTATCTTCGTCTCATTGGTTCAAAGAACATCTTTATTTCTGCTTTGTTTTGTTTATGTACTACATTCATTCAGGAGCTGGTTATTCAGTTTCCATGTAGTTGAGCAGTTTTGATTGAGTTTCTTAGTCCTGAGTTCCTAGTTTGATTGCACTGTGGTCTGAGAGACAGTTTATTTATAATTTCTGTTCTTGTACATTTGCTGGGGAGTGCTTTACTTCAATTATGTGGTCAATTTTTGGAATGGAGTGTGATGTGGTGCGGTGAATGCTTATATTCTGATGATTTGGGGTGGAGAGTTCTGTAGATGTCTATTAGGTCTGCTTGCTGCAGAGATGAGTTCAATTGCTGGGTCTCTTGTTAACTTTCTGTCTCATTGATCTGTCTAATGTTGACGGTGGGGTGTTAATTCTCATTTATAATTGTATGGGAGTCTAAGTCTCTTTAGTAAGTCTCTAAGGACTTGCTTTATGAATCTAGATTGTATATGTAATTGGGTACATATATATTTAGGATAGTTAGCTCTTCTTGTTGAATTGACCCCTTTACCATTATGTAATGGCCTTCTTTGTCTCTTTTGATCTTTTGATGGTTTAAAGTCTGTTTTAGCAGAGACTAGGATTGCAACCACAGCTTTTTTTTGTTCTCCATTTTGCTTGGTAGATCTTCCCTCCATCCCTTTGTTTTGAAGACTATGTATGTCTCTGCATGTGAGATGGGTCTCCTGAATACAGCAAACTGATGGGTCTTGACTTTTCATCTAGTTTTCCAGTCTGTGTCTTTTAATTGGAGCATTTAGTCCATTTGCATTTAGGTTAAGATTGTTATGTGTGAACTTGATCCTGCCATTATGATGATATTAACTGGTTATTTTGCTTGTTAGTTGATGCAGTTTCTTCCTAGCCTCAGCGGTCTTTACATTTGGCATGTTTTGCAATGGCTGGTACGGTTGTTCCTTTCCATGTTGAGTGCTTCCTTCAGGGTCTCTTGTAAGGCAGGTCTGGTGGTGGCGGAAATCTCTAAGCATTTGCTTATCACCGAGATTTTATTTCTCTTCACTTATATGGAAACTTAGAACTTTGGCTGGATGAAATTCTAGGTTTAAATTCTTTTCTTTAGAATGTTGAATGTGGCCCCCACTCTCTTCTGGCTTGTAGTGTTTCTGCCAAGAGATCTGCTGTTAGTCTGATGGACTTCCCTTTGTGGAGTAACCCAGCCTTTCCCTCTGGCTGCCCTTAAGATTTTTCCTTCATTTCAACTTTGGTGAATCTGGCAATTATGTGTCTTAGAGTTGCTCTTCTTGAAAGTATCTTTGTGGCATTCTCTGTATTTCCTGAATTTGAATGTTGGCCTGCCCTACTAGTTTGGGGAAGTTCTCACCGGATGATATCCTGAAGAGTGTTTTCCAACTTGGTTCCATTTCCCCTCCTTTCCAGGCACCCCAATCAGACGGAGATTTGGTCTTTTACATAATCCACATACTTCTTGCAGGCTTTGTTCATTTCTTTTTCTTCTTTTTTCTTCAGATTTCTCTTCTCACTTCATTTCATTCATTTGATTCTCAATTGTTGATACTCTTTCTTCCAGTTGATTGAGTTTGTTACTGGAGCTTGTGCATTTGTTACTTCTTTCTTCTGTCATGGTTTTCATCTCTGTCCCGTTCATTTGTGGCTTTTCTCTGCATTAATTATTCTGGTTATCAATTCTTCCTCTTTTCCCAAGATTTGTAGTTTCTTTCACGGCTGGAGTGCGTAATTCCTCCTTTAGGTCTGAGAAGTTTGATAGACTGGAGACTTCTTCTCTCATCTCGTCAAAGTCATTCTCTGTCCGGGTTTTATCCATTGCTGGCGATGAGCTGCGTTCCTTTGCAGGGGGAGATGTGCTCTTATTTTTTGAGTTTCCAGCTTTTCTGCCCTACTTTCTCCCCATCTTTATGGTTTTATCTGCCTCTGGTCTTTGCTGATGGTGACGTACTGATGGGGTTTTGGTGTGGGTGTCCTTCCTGTTTGTTAGTTTTCCTTCTAACAGTCAGGACCCTCAGTTAACCAGAGTCTGTTGAGATTGCTTGAGGTCCTCCAGACCCTGTTTGCCTGGGTATCAGCAGCAGAGGCTGCAGAAGATAGAATATTGTTGAATAGCTAGTGTACCTGTCTGATTCTTGCTTTCAGAGCTCCCTCTCAAGGGGTATGCTCCACCATGTGAGGTGTGGTGTCGGTCTGCCCTAGTGGGATGTCTCCCAGTTAGGCTACTCGGGGTCAGGGACCCCTTGTCCATTCTCAGACCTCAACCTCCGTGTTGGGAGATCCAGTGCTCTCTTCAAAGCTATCCAGACAGAGTGGTTTCGCGTCTGCAGAGGTTTCAGCTGCTTTTTGTTGTTGTTGTTTAGCTGTGCCCTGTCCCCAGAGGTGGAGTCTACAGAGACAGGCAGGACTCCTTGAGCTGCTTTGAGCTCCACCCAGTTCGAGCTTTGTTTACCTACTTAAGCCTCAGCAATGGCAGGTGCCCCTCCCCCAGCCTCACGGCTGCCTTGCCGTTAGATTGCAGACTGCTGTTCTAACAATGAGGGAGGCTCCGTAGGCATGGGACTCTCCCAGCCAGGTGTGGGATATAATCTCCTGGTGTGCCTGTTTGCTAAGATCCTTGGTAAAGCGCAGTATTGGGGTGGGAGTTACCCGATTTTCCAGGTGTTGTGTGTCTCAGTTCCCCTGGCTAGGAGAAGGAATTCCCTTCCCCCTTGCACTTCCCAGGTGAGGTGAGCCCTGCTTCAGCTCTCGCTGGTGGGGCTGCAGCAGCTGACCAGCACCGATTGTCCCACACTCCCTAGTGAGATGAACCCGGCACCTCAGTTGAAAATGCAGAAATCACCTGTCTTCTGTGTCGCTCGCGCTGGGAGTTGGAGACTGGAGCTGCTCCTATTCGGCCATCTTGCTCCACCCTCCAAGGCTGCACCTTTTATGCCTAGAATGTGAATCACTTGTCTCACATTCCAAAGCCCTCCCTGGCCCTAGTCCCAGGTATATGTGAGTCCTGTGTTTGTCTCTCACCTGAGAGGATTGTGGTACTTGAGGTATTGGGGATATTGGGGGATTCACATGATCTCTAAATCATTCCTTGTCTGCCCTAGTATTTGATCACTCTGTACTTCCTACTTTTGGCCATGGGGCCCTGGAATTTCTTCCTTGGCTCTGCAGTAGCCACTGCTAACATGGAGATGGGAGGATGGCTTCCTAGCTTGGAAGTCAGTGGATGTGAGCTGTGGTCTGATTCTGTCACTGTAGAGAGCTATAGCCCTGGGAAATTTACTTTTTCCAGACATCAGTTTTCTAATAAATAAAATGAATATGTTGAATGTAATATATGTTAGGGACATGAATAATGATGAATAATGTTGTACACTCTTAATGTAATAACCTGAAAAGAAGAACTGGAGGGCACATCTGCCAAGGTTTCTCATGATCTGAGTAAGGTGACTGTGGTATAGAATATTTGGCTTTCACATTGTTGTTATTATCAGAGCTTTTGTTTATCCAGGTCACCACAACTCTGAGCTTTGTGTCTATCTCTGTACAACACCAACTTGAAGGAGCAGAAAATACAGGAGGTGGTAAAGCAGACAACCATTGAGATATCTGGTAGAGGACCAAGTGAAGTGGACAGGAATATGCAAGGAAGAGCCTCATCAGTGTTGAAATTATCAGGGACCATATGTTATTCTTGTAACATATGTTATATGTAAACTTGACAGTCAAATGAAGCTTTGAAGAGTAGAATATCTCTAAATTAAGGGATTTTTCAGATGTTAGAATTTTTGGCAATTTTAGATGAGGCTTAGTTGAATAAGACTGGAGAACTATTTGAGGTCAGCATTGATTGAATCAAGCAGCTGAATTCAAAACTTGGGGATATGAGCTTAATGGGATAATTGTTATTCAACAACAAGCCCTGGGCATCTACTTAAACCTGTTTATGTGAATTTCTCCAGGTCACACATATTATAGAATATCTAATACTAGAAACTGGTTTCTGAACTTCCTGTCTAATGCATTTGCCACTGGACAAATCTCACCCAATGCATTTCCCACTAACTTGCCTCTTCTGTGTTTGAAGACCTTGCAGAAATATTGACTAAACTGAAAATTAATTTTTACTCTTTTCTGAGAACTGTAGGGGAGAGTGATGTATTGGTGATGGTGTCAGTGAGAGCATATGTCCTGAGCTCCCAACTGCTACATCACTGAATTTTACCAGCCTGCCTTTCTCTGCAATGTCACTTTGTACTTCCATGTGAGATGATAACCACGGTTTTTCCCAATAATTCTGTTCTCTTCCCACACACTTTCTTCCTGGCTGGCATCCCAGGATTGACTGCCGCCCACATTTGAATCTCACTTCCCTTTTGCTTTATGTTTTTCCTGTCATTGCCTGGGAATGGTGTCCTGCTTTTTCTCATCTGGACAGAATGCAGGCCTTCACCAGCCCATGTTTCTTTTTCTTGCCATGCTCTCCTTTGTCGACTTGGTCCTCTCTCTCTCCACACTGCCTAAGATGCTGGCTATTTTCTGGTTTGATGCTACAGCCATAGCTCCTACTCCTGTCTTTCCCAGATGTTCTTCACCCATGCATTCTCTGCCATGGAGTCAGGGGTGCTAGTCGTCATGGCCCTGGACTGCTTTGTGGCCATGCATTATGCAACCATCCTTACACATGTTGTTGTTGCCAAGATTGGAGGCCTGGTGGTGTTGGGAGTGATGGGATTGACCATCTCCTTTCCAAGCTTGGCTCATAGGCTGCCCTACTGTGGCTCTCACACACAATTACCTATACCTACTGTGAGCATATGGCAGTGGTGAAACTGGCCTGTGGGGCCACCACTGTGGACTACCTCTATGCCTTTGCCATGGCAATCCTTCTTGGTGTGGGGGATGTGGCCTTTATTACCTATTCTTATGGGCAGATTGTGAGGACTGTAATGCATTTTCCTTCACCTAAGGCACGTGCTAAAGCAGGCAGCACATGTATAGCCCATGTCTGTGTCATCCTCTTCTTCTATGGACCTGGCTTTCTTTCTGTGGTCATGTAGAGCTTTGGACCATCTACAGCTTCTGCTGCAAAGGTCATTTTTGCCAATCTCCACTTGCTCTTTCCCCCGGCACTGGATCCCTTTGTCTATGGCATGAAGACCAAGCAGATCTGGGAGCGGCTGTTGATGATTCTGAGCTCCAAGTGGATTGAGCCTACCTCAGTGTAGTTATCATCAGCTGGACTTCAGGGGCCCAGGTGGCCCTCCCTCACTAGGTGAAAGCCCCATAGCCCAGGTCATGTGGAGAGAGTAAAAAGAAAGCAGGGAAAGTTTTCCTAGGTGTTTGGAAGTTAGGAAATCTCTTCTGAGGCCTATGGTATTTATATATTGGGATGGAAAACTATTAGAAGGGCTGAGGTATCTCAACTGATCAATAAGCAGGAAATCTTTCTGATACCTTTCTCTTCTGAAAGTTTATTATTTGTGTTGATAAGATAAATGCATCAGGTAATATGATGGATCTGAATTCAAGTGTTTTAGGAGATCAGAAAGAGATGAGCTGGACATAGGAAAAAATGGGGCACCTCCCACCACCACAGAGCTCACTCACAGCCAGTCCATGGGAAGAGACTGGCCTCTGTACCACCTACTTAGCTTCAGAGAAAGAAGGGTGACTAACTATGGAGATAATCTTGAGTTCAAATTTATGACAGAAATACTTTAAAATATTCATGTTCCATATGACTAGAATTGCAGATTAAGGTTGTTTTCTCTATTTCCAGTACTTTTTCATTCTATTTTTGAGATGAATGACCCTCTATGATATCTGTAGTTTTATTTCTTCATTTTTAGTCTCAGCTGCAAGACTTTGAGTTAATCATACTTGTAAGTTTATTGCATGCAACGATTGTTGTTCTGATTCTTGTTCTGTTTATTTATTTTCTGTCTTCATTTCTTACTCTCTTGTTCATTTCCTTCCCAGTTCCTACCATTAATGTGTTTGTGTTATGCTCTTATGTATTTGCATATCCTTGAAACATATTAGTATTGTTTGAGTGTTATATATTCCTAATATACATAAATGCTTTTCTTTATTTCCTCAAATGTTTATGCTCCCTCCAGGTGGGTTGTCCAGGCTCCTCCTAATAGAAATGCTTTTCCCTGCCCTTATTCTTGCTGTTTCTACTCATTTTGAACCTCATTTCAAACCTCATCTACTTAGAAAAGATTCTTTTAATTACATTAAGTCATTTGTTTTCTGATCTCAGGGTACTGTATGTTTCTTTTATTATTCATTATAATTTATAATTATAATGTTTTTTTGTTGAAAAAATAATCTCTGTTTACATTCTTACTAGATAGTGACTTCTACCATATTCTTAAAATAGTTCTTGGCATATAATATGCTGCCAGTAAACATGTGTTAATAAATAAGTTTCATTATTTTAATGGACTGTGTTACTAGCGTATTTCTTCTTTAGTCATATTAACATAGTATGTGCTTTTGAATAAATGGCTATGTATACTTTTATGACAGTGGACATTCAACATATTTTTGTTAAAGAAATGAAAAAACATTGCTGCAACAATCACTATTAACACTATTTTCTTTACTACCATCATCACCGCAAACATCACCTTAACTTAGTCTTTGCAAAAGTTGTAATTTCAAATGGCGGTATTTTGGATGTTGTGCAGGGGCATTGGAGGGCATAGTTACTATTATAAGACAGAATCACTGCTATAAGGGCTCAGAGGTCTCTAAGTGCTCTGGGCAAACTAGCTCTGAAGAATTCTATCCTGAACATATTGTATTAGTGAGAAATCTTGATAACAAAGGTAGCTCCTGTGTGTTCAGCTCTTACTACATGGTACCTTGAATCCTTGAAGTAAAAACTTTGCAGATACACTCTTTCATTTAATGCTCACAAAATGCAAATGAAGCTGGTGCTATAATTAATCCTATTTTATGTCTGATGCAATGTTATGCTTCTTAATAAGTGGTGATCATTTATTTTTTCAGATCTCTTCTACCTTTGGCATGGTGGTGAGTTCAGCGTCTTTTTTCTGAAATACAATTTTCAGTTCTTTCCTGTAAAAGCAGACAAACAAACAAATCAGCGAAGACTGGTGCTTCTTTGAGGTTCATGCCATTCATTCATATCATCCTCTACCACTCCTGGTTACTGTTATCTCTCCTCTACTTGCCTTCATCAAATGATGACATGGTCAAAATCTTCTCTGTTTTTTTTTTTTTTTTTTTTCCACCCATGACCCTGGTGGGAGACATCAGTATTTATGTGGCTAATCCATTGAACAGTCTATCTTTTCATATTCTCAATTTCTTTATTCCCAAAGATACCTACCTCATCTACCCATTCTCATTACACATCCTTGAACCTCTGTAGAGATCACTGAATTTTCTTCCTCAAAGCTCTCCTGCCATCTATGCTTAGCCTTGGCCTCTCCATTTTCGTAAGATGTCATTTTGTTGATGAGATTTTGATCATATCTCAATCCTCTGCTTAAAATCTTTCATGGATTTCCACGGCCCTTAAACATGGCCCAAAAAACCCAGTATGTTCGGGCTCCTGCTTACACTCCAGGCTCAGTCCTGAGTACTACAGTCTCCAATTTTAAAAATTCTTTCAGATCTTTGAAAATACCGGAGTCCCTTTTCTTCTGCTCATGTTTTGTGCACGGAGCCTATCTCCATATCGCCCTTCACTTTAACCCAGGTCTTTAAGACCCAAGTCTTCTGGTCACTAACTTAAATTAAGCCACTTTAAGACCCAAGTCTTCTGGTCACTAACTTAAATTGGAGAGGGATTTCCTGAACTCCCCATACTGGAGAGGTCCTTTCATTATATGCTTTTAAAACATTATAGTTTTAATATATAACACTTATAATTGTAATTAATTCTATGATCATGTACTTAACCTATATCATCCCAAGATCCATGAGAACCATTTTATCATATCGTTTGTTTTTTCCCAACATCTAGTAGAGTACATAGAATTACTATATATTTAATGTTTATTGAATGAATGGACAAATAGGTGCCCCACAAGCTGTGAATGAGATACTTGTTGACTGGATGAATGGAAGGACTGTGCACTTGAGGCATTGTTCCCAAGGATAATGTGGACACTAGGTGAAGTGGGAAGCTGCTTCAATCAGAGATGGAAATAAGAGAAGGGTCTATTTATGATGGGAAAATATGATAAAGGAGGCCTCAGCCTATCTCATTGGGAACTTCCTCATATGGACTGTTGGAGGAGCCTCATTTGTCCCACATGTACCATGGCAATGGGGTTGAGGCCCATGGGTTTGTCACCGTCCTATAGAGGAGAAGTAAAGTGCTCAACTCGCCTGAGGCAGGCAGCATTTGTCTAAGGTTGGCTTCTCCAGAAACAGACTCTGAAGCAGAGATTTGCGTGCAAGAAGTTTATTGTGACATATACATGGTAACAATGACTGTCATGGAGTGAGAGGAGTGAAATGGGGCTGAAGAAGAAATGAAACTATGATCAAGTTGTCTCAGGTGCCTTAGCTAACCAAATGGGACCTCATGAGCTAGAATGACTTCTCAGTGTTGTTTATGATGAAGAAAGGGGGCCAGGACTTTATATTCTTATATCATCAGTCATTGGCTATGAGCTGCTTGGGGAAGGAAAGGTAACCTTGGGCGAGGCTGCTTTCTTTAGCTAAAGGAGAGTGAGTTAGTTATCAACTTCCAGAAGCCAACACTCCCTTCACCTGGAGGAATAACACATTGAACCACAGCATTCACTAAGGAATTTCCTGGGGTCTAAGATTGTTCTGTGAGAATGAGAAGTCTGAGCTCACAGAACAATGTGAAATTTCCCAGCTCACTGCACAAGGTTTCCTATCACCATCAGCATGTATAGGCTTAGGAGTAATGAACAATGCTGAACAGATATGGGCCACCTGGTTAGGTGTAGGAGCACTCTTCCTGCTTGGCCTCTCTGTCCAAGCACTCATCCCTGTGGGGTGTAACTTTAGCTCTGTGTTCCTCTAGTCAATCTAGGGGCTACTTTTGGCTTTGCCCAGGTGGGTCTGTGAGACCTCTGGGACCTGCCAGTTGGTAATAACAGCCTGCCTGCCCAGTGCCTTGCTCACAGTCACCATCACTGCCTTGGGAAGGTATCAGGAATGACCTTTCCTTTCGGGGTGATGATGATGGAACCAGTGACCCCTGGTGTACAGGAATTCAGGTGTGAAAAATGAGGTCAGTTTTGGGGCTCATGGTGGGGGAAGACTATAGCCAGCTGACTCCTACCCTTCTCATTGTCCTTGTGACAGGGGTTATTTTTTGGCTTGGCTAATGTGGCTCTGAGTTTCCTAATACCTCTGGTCTGACACTTCTTTGTAGTCTTTATTTCCCCCTGAGTTAGAGTAGTTGTTCTCTCCAGGCCTGATTTCTCAAAATGAAGCCTCTCCTAGTTTCTACCATTTAGATGCTAGTGGGCAGGGAGGCTCTTCTATGAAATGTGACCTATTTCTCTATCCTTAATCTCCTTCTTAACAGTGGCCTGGACTCTATGACAGTGGGGAAAAAAGAAAGATAAGAAAGAATACAGACAGAGAGAGATTAGGGGAGGACTCATTGCTGCAAGTTAACTTGTGTGCCTACAGGTGCCTACCAATCTCTTTAAGCCTTCATGATTAGCCTGAGGCATTCACAGGACCATTTAGCGTGGTCCTAGGTGGCATCCTCGCCATCAAATATCATGCATGTAGATACAGTTTACCCATGTCTTGCCAAAGCTAGTATTCATGTTTCACATCTTTGGGAAACTTTAGCTGTACAGACCTCGAGGGATGCATTTGATGTCCTCTCCTTCTCCCTCTCTGGCATTCAGACTGCTGTGCAGCCCTTCTGAATAGAAAATCCTCTTCACCATTGTAATGCATAAGCTAAGGCAGAAGACCATTGTGGAGGCTGAACAGAGGACTCAGCATGTTCCTGGAGATGAGCAGGAAGGGTTATAACAGAACCTTCCTGAGTCTGGGAATTTTCTCCCTTTCCTAGTTCTCTCTGTGTTGCTGAGTCTCCCTCCAGGCTGACCCAAGACTTTAAAGGGCACATCCTCAAAGACAACCCAGAGACCAGAAGGACAGTGCCCTTTGCCAGGCTTACTATATTGATTATCTACGTGTCTCCAATTTGTGCAGTGAAGCTCTGCCTCTTAGTGCTTGATTTCTGTATCTTCCTCTCTTATGAGGTCATTATCACGGACCCACTATTTCTGTGCCCTCCACTGCTCTTTTTCTGCCTAAGTCCTTGCCTCCTTTCCTCCCAACTATCCTAGAGTCCAGGTCACTGCTGATAAGGAGATTAAAGAGAGAGAGAGACAAGTCACATCCCATAGAGGCCTCCCTGCCTGCTAGGAGCAGAAGTGACTACCAGTGACCACAGGAATCCCCTGATTTCTGACACACCTAGGATTTCTTTATCACTTCTTTGAATGTAGGATAGTGATGAATCAGTGGGGATCTTTCCGCCATGAAGCACCCAGAGCATCACTTAAGGTGAGGACTATTGACACTCAATCAGTAATCTCCTCAAATGGCAACCCAGTGTCTGCTACATTATTCCTTTACTTAAATTCAGTCTCTGCCTTATCAAACTTTCATGATCTTCAGCCTTTTAAGACACTCATACACTTATTTATTTATTATTTAATCTAATCATATAAATATTTATTCAGCCAACATTACTGATTACAGACTGGATTCTAGGTGCTTCTGGAGCTTGCCCTGGGGTTGCTGCAATAAGCAAGGCATAGTCTCTGTTTTTTAAAGTGCAAAGTCATAAATGCAATGACAAAGTGGTAAAGACATCACAAAAGGAAAGAAAAGGGGACACATTATGCTGTCTTACAGAATTCAAGCACAACTTCACAGAAGATAGGTTGCTTATGTTGAATGTGGGTGAATAAGTATTCGTTCAACAGCATCAGCTCTTTGCTAATTGTCCCCTGCTTTCTGGTTAGAGAACTAAATAGAGCTTCACTTTTAGGTTCTTGGGAATAAAGTGTCTTCAGCTTTTCTTCTAAGAATCACAGAGTGATCTCTTACTTACTTTAATAATTAGTGCTTAATAAGCAGATGTAGGCTTTTGCTTTAGTCTCACAAGCCATGCAGCATAAAAAAGAAGCAGATTATATTCAGGCTTGTGTCTCTGCTCCTCTGCTTCACCTTCTGTAGTACAGTTTCAGTCTCATTGCTTTATTCACACTGCTTCTATTAAAGCCATGGGTGCCTTCCACAAACACATACCTGTTCTCCAACTTCTCAGCTATAAAATGAGAAATGAGTTGATGCTTGTAACAGAAGGGGAGTATCTAAGAAAGAGAATTAACTTTCTCAGTATGTGGAATATTAAGCACTGAAAGGTGATTTTTTTTTTTTTGTAAGAGTGTGAGATTCCCCTGGAAGTCTCAATAAAAATGTCATTATTATTTTAAGTTGACTCTTGAAGAAAGACAAAGGCTGGGAGATATATGCCCACCTGGAATTTCAGAATTTATAACTGTTATACTGAGAGTTTGGGGTGATAATTCCCAAACATTATTTATTCATTAAAAAAAGACACACTGAGTGATCTACAGATGCATAATCCACAAGAACTGAGTCATTCTAGACTTTAAGAAATCTTCACATGTACATGTACATGAACCACCACCCCAACAAAGAAAAATATAGTTGTTTCAGACTACATCTGTCTTTTAAGATAAACATACAGACACAAATATAATCAATTGCAAGTTTTTTATTTTAATACTTGAGGGGTGGATCCCATGGAGAAAGTTAAACAGACAGCTGTTCATTCAATAGTTCATGTGAACATGGGGTGTCAGAGACACTGAATTGTTATAACATCATGATGAGAGGTAAACATATCAAAAGTTTGAAACAGAGAAGCAGAGTCAAGAAGACAAAGAAGAAAAGAAAGAACTATAGTTTTCTTTTTTAAACATTAATAATATTGCTATTAATATTTGCCATTACTTTCAGTGGCAAAAATCACAATTACTTTTGCATCAACTTAATAAATGACTAAGATCTCATAGTCATCTTTTATTAGTAATGTTAAAAAAGATAACTATAATTTATAGACTATACTTTATAAAGTAACCTATATATCAAGACTTTACATACATTAGTTAAAATTTGTAGTAAGTATGTAAGATTAATATTATTTATTTTACTATGAAATAAGGAAATTAAGACTTAGAGAGTTTCAAAAGCCTAGCAAGATTTTATTCCCAGAATATGAAATGGACAGAATTTCAACAAACTTTGCCCGCAAAGCTTGTATTTATCACACTGCGTTGTGAAGCATCCATGCTAGCTTATAATCTTGAAATGTAATGAGATACAGTTCTTTAAAACAAGCCATTAAGATGCTGACAGGATTTCTATGATGGAGATAAGTCAGAAAGTTATGGGTGAACAAAGAAGGATCATGACATACAGTGCTCCTGACATAAACAGTCTTGACTTAACACAGCCAATGAGTCCTTTTTATTTATTTATTTATTTATTTATTTTGTAAATTTATTTCACATTATTATACTGCAAGTTGTAGGTATGCATAACGTGCAGGTTTGTTTACATATGGCACAGCCTGCTATGTGCTGCACCCATCAACCTGCCATTTTATATCAGGTATAACTCCCAATGCAATCCCTCCTCCCCTCCCCTATGCCAGGCCCCCGTGTGATGTTCCCCTTCCTGAGTCCAAGTGATCACATTGTTCAGTTCCCACCTATGAGTGAGAACATGCGGTTTGGTTTTTGTTCTGCATGCTTCTGCTAAGAATGATGGATTCCAGCTGCAACCATGTCCCTACAAAGCACACAAACTCATCCTTTTTTATGGCTGCATAGTATTCCCATGGTGGCAGTTACATTTTCTTAATCCAATCTGTCACTGGATTTTGGACTACTTCTCCTAGCTGATCTCAAGTCCTGTTATTAGAATAGTGCTGCAATAAACATATCGCAGCATGTGTCTTTATAGCAGCATTAATTCTATAATCCTTTGGTATATACCCAGTAATGGATGTATTGTCATATGGTACATCTAGTTCTAGATCCTTGAGGAATCGCCATACTGTTTTCCATAATGGTTGAATCCAGTTTTTACAATCCCACCAACAGTGTAAAAGTGTTCCTATTTCTCCACATCCTCTCCAGGCAGCTGTTGTTTCCTGACTCTTGAAATTGATCGCCATTCTTAATCATGTGCGACAGACCTCATTGTGGTTTTGATTTGCATTTCTCCTGATGGCCAGTGATGATGAGCATTTTTTCATGTGTCTGTTGGCTGTATGAATGCCCTCTTGAGAAATGTCTGTTCATATCCTTTTGCCCACTTTTGATGGGTTGTTTGTTTTTTCTTGTAAATTGTTTTGAGTTCCTTTGTAGGTTCCTGATATTAGCCCTTGTCAGATGAGTAGATTGCAAAAATTTTCTCCCATTCTGTAGGTTGCCTGTTCACTCTGATGGTAGTTTCTTTTGTTGCAGCTCTTAGTTAATACCGAGATCCCATTTGTCAATTTTTGGCTTTTGTTGCCGTTGTTTTTGGTGTTTTAGACATGAAGTCTTTGCCCATGCCTATGTCCTGAATGGTACTACCTAGGTTTTCCTCTCTAGGATTTTATGGTATTAGGTCTAACATTTAAGTTCCTAATCCATCTTGAATTAATTTTTCGTATATGAGTAAGGAAAAGGATCCAGTTTCAGCTTTCACGGTATGGCCAGCCAATTTTCCCAGCACCATTTATTAAATAGGGAATCCTTTTTCCCATTTCTTGTTTCTCTCTAGGTTTGTCAAAGATCAGATGGCTGTAGATGTGTGGTATTATTCTGAGGACTCTGTTCTGTTCCATTGGTCTATATCTCTGTTTTGGTACCAGTACCATGCTGTTTTGCTTACTGTAGCCTTGTAGCATAGTTTGAAGTCAGGTAGCTATGGATGCTCCAGCTTTGTTCTTTTGACTTAGGGATTGTCTTCTAGAGATGTGGGCTCTTTTGGTTCCATATGAACTTTAAAGCGCTTTTTCCAGAATTTGCAAAGAAAACTCATTGGTATTTGGATGGGGATGGCATGAATCTATAAATAATGGCCATTTTCAATGATATTGATTCTTCCCACCATGAGCATGGTATGTTCTTCCATTTGTTTGTGTCCTTGATTTCAGAGCAGTGGTGGTTTGTGGTTCTCCTTGGAAGAGGTCCTTTACATCCTTGTAAGTTGATTCTAGGTATTTGATTCTCTTTGAAGCAATTGTGAATGGAAGTTCATTCCTGATTTGGCTCTCTGTTTGTCTGTTATTGGTGTATAAGAATGCTTGTGATTTTGCACACATCCTTGTATCCTGAGACTTTGCTGAAGTTGCTTTATCAGCTACAGATTTTGGCTGAGACACTGGGTTTTCTAAACATAATCATGTCATTCTGCAAACAGGGACAATTTGACTTCTTTCTTTCCTAACTGAATACCCTGATTTCTCTTGCCTGGATTGCCTCTAGCCAGAACTTCCAACGCTATGTTGAATAGGGAGTGAGAGAGGGCATCCCTGTCTTGTGCCAGTTTTCAAAGGAATTTTTCCAGGTTTGCCCATTCAGTATGATATTGGCTGTGGGTTTGTCATAAATAGCTCTTATTATTTTGAGGTACGCTCCATCAATACTTCCCAATTTATTGAGCGCTTTTAGCATGAAGGGCTGTTGACCCTTGTCAAAAGCCTTTTCTGCATCTATTGAAATAATCAGCGTGGTTCTTTGTTCTGGGTCTCTGCCGGTGCCGGGATTATGTCATTGACTTCCATGTATCGTTGAACCAGCCTTGGCAACCTCAGGGATGAAGCCTCTAATTGATCGCGAAAAGATGCTTTTTGATGTGTTGCTGAACTGGCTTGCCAGAGCCATTGAGGATTTTTGCATCGATGTTCATCAGGGATATTGGTCTAAAATCTTTTTTTGTTGTATTCTGCCAGGCTTTGTATCAGGATGATGTTGGCCTCATAAAATGAGTTAGAGGATTCCTCTTTTCTATTGATTGGAATAGTTTCAGAAGGAATGGTACCAACTCCTCCTTGTACCTCTCTCTGGTAGAATTTTAGCTGTGAATCCATCTGGTCCTGAATTTTTGGTTGGTAGGCTATTAATTGTTGCCTCAATTTCAGAGCCTGCTATTGGTCTACTCAGGGATTCAACTTCTTCCTGGTTTTAGTCTTGGAAGAGTGTAAGTGTCCAGGAAATTATCCATTTCTTCTAGATTTTCCAGTTTATTTGCATAGAGGTGTTTATAGTATTCTCTTGATGGTAGTTTGTATTTTGTGGGTCAGTGGTGATATCCCCTTTATCATTTTAATTGCGCGATTTGATTCTCTCTTTTCTTCTTTATTAGTCTTGCTAGTGGTCTGTCAAATTTGTTGATCTTTTCAAAACCAACTCCTGGATTCATTGATTTTGAGGGTTTTGTGTCTCTATCTCCTTCAGTTCTGCTCTGGATTCTTAGTTATTTCTAGCCTTCTGCTAGCTTTGAATGTGTTTGGTTCTTGCTTCTCTAAGGTTCTTTTTAATTCATGTATATTAGGAGGTCAATTTTGTATCCTTCCTGCTTTCTCTTGTGGGCATTTAGTGCTATAAATTTCCTCTACACACTGCTTTAAATGTGTCCCAGTGAGACTGGTATGTTGTATCTTGTTCTCATTGGTTTCAAAGAACATCTTTATTTCCTGCCTTCATTTCAGTGATGGACCCAGTAGTCAGCCCAGGAGTGCTGCCTGCAGTTGAGCGGTTTTGATTGAGTTTCTTAGTCCTGAGTTCTAGTTTGATTGCACTGTGTCTGAGAGACAGTTTGTTATAATTTGCCCTACATTTGCTGAGTATGCTTTACTCCACCATGGTCAAATTTGTGCAAGTAATGACATGTGGTGCTGAGAAGAATGTATATTCTGCTGGATTTGGGGTGGAGAGTTCTATAGATGTCATTTTCAGCAGTCTGCTTGCGAGGATGAGTTCAATTCCCAGATATCCTTTGTTAACTTTCTGTCTCATGGACTGTCTAATGCTGACAGTGGAGGTTGAAGTCTCCCACGGCTATTGCAAGGGAGTCTAAGTCTCTTTGTAAGTCTCAAGGACTGCTTTATGAATCTGGGTGCTCCTGTATTGGTGTATATATATTTAGGATAGTTAGCTCTTCCTGTTGAATTGATCCCTTTACCTATTATGTAATGGCCTTCTTTGTCTCTTTTGATCTTTGATGGTTTTAAAGTCTGTTTTATCAGAGACTCAGGATTGCAACTCCCGCTTTTTTTGTTCTCCATTCTGCTTGGTAAATCTTCCTCCATCCCTTTTATTTTGAGCCTATGTATGTCTCTGCGCAGGAGATGTAATTTCCTGAATACAGCAGACTAGATGTGGGTCTTGACTCTTTATCCAGCTCTGCCAGTCTGTGTCTTTTCATTGGAGCATTTAGTCCATTTACATTTAAGGTTAAGATTGTTATGTGTGTGAACTTGATCCTGCCATTATGATATTAACTGGTTATTTCGCTCATTAGTTGATGCAGTTTCTTCCTAGCCCTCGATGGTCTTTACATTTTGCATGTTTTGCCATGGCTGGTACCGGTTGTCTTTCCATGTTTAGTACTTCTTCAGTCTCTTTGTAAGGCAGGCCCACGGTGACAAAATCTCTAGGGCATTTGCTTATCTGTAAAGGATTTTATTTCTCCTTCACTTATGAAACTTAAGGCTTTATTGATGAAATTCCTGGGTTTAAAATTCTTTTCTTTAAGAATGTTGAATATTGGCCCCACTCTCTTCTGGCTTGAGAGTTTCAAGAGAGATCTGCTGTAAGTCTGATGTGGGCTTCCCTTGTGGGTAACCACCTTCTCTGGCTGTTCTTTCTTTAAGATTTTTCCCTTCATTTCAACTTTGGTGAATCTGGCAATTATGTGTCTTGGAGTTGCTCTTCGAGGAGTATCTTTTGTATGCTTCTCTGTATTTCTGGATTTGAATGTTGGCCTGCCGCACTAGGGTTGGGGAAGTTCTCCTGATGATATCCTGAAGAGTGTTTTCCAACTTGGTTCCATTTTCCCCACTCTTCAGGCACCCTAATCAGACGTAGATTTGGTCTTTTTACACAATCCCATAATTTGTATGTTCATTTTGTTTGTTTCGGCTTTATTTATTCATTTGATCCTCAATTGCTGATACTCTTTCTTCCAGTTGATCGAAGTCGTTACTGAAGCTTTTGCATTTGTCACGATTTCTCGTGGCCGCGAGCCATCTCTTTCTATTTCATGATGACCTTCTCTTGCATTAATTACTCTTATCAAATCTTCCACTTAAGATTTTAGTTTCGGCGCTTGCAATGCACTCTTCTTTAGCTCGAGAAATTTGATGGACTGTTTCTTTCTCTCATCTCACAAAGCCATTCGGCCCAGCTTGATCCGCTATTGCTGGCGATGAGCTGGGCGTCTTCTGCCAGGGAGATGTGCCTTGTTTTTAATCTCCAGTTTTTCTGTCTGCTTTTTCCCTATCTTTGGTTTTGATCTGCCTCTGGTCTTGATGATGGTGATGTACTGATGGGGTTTTGTGTAGATGTCCTTCCTGTTTGATAGTTTTCCTTCTAACAGTCAGGACCCTCAGCTGTAGGTCTGTTGAGATTGCTTGAGGTCCACTCCAGACCCTGTTTGCCTGGGCACGCAGCAGAGGCTGCAGAAGATAGAATATTTCTGAACAGCGAAAGTACCTGTCTGATTCTTGCTTGGAAGCTTCCTCCTCAGGGGTGTACCCACCCCTGTGAGGTGTGGGTGTCAGACTGCCCTAGTGGGGATGCCATGTCTCCCAGCTACCAGGCCTGCACCGAGCAGGGAGTCTGTCCCTTCCTCAGATCTCAACTCCATGCTGGGAGATCCACTGCTCTCTTCAAATCTGTCAGACAGAGTCGCTTATGCCTGCAGAGGTGTCTGCTGCTTTGTTATTGCTTACTGTGTGCCCTGCCCCCAGAGGTGGAGTCTACAGAGACAGGTGCAGGTTTCCTTTTGAGCTGCTGTGAGCTCCACCAGTTCAAGCTCGCAGAGCAGCTTTGTTTACCTACTTAAGCCTCAGCAATGGCGTGGCTTCCCTCCCCCAGCCTCGCCAAGCTGCCTTGCCGGTAGATCACAGACTGCTGTTATAGCAATGAGGGAGGCCCGTGGCGTGGGGACCCTCCCACAGGTGTGGGATATGATCTCCAGGTGCCTGTTTGCTCAAAGCGCAGTATTGGGGTGGGGAGCCACCATTCTCCAGGTGTTGTGTGTCCAGTTCCCCTGGCTAGAAAAGGGATTCCTTCCCTTTGGCGCTTCCCAGGTGAGGCAATGCCTTGCCCTGCTTCAGCCTCGCTGGTCGGGCTGCAGCAGCTGACCAGCACCGATCGTCCGCACTCCTGGTGCGAGATGAACCCAGTACCTCAGTTGAAAATGCCGAAATCACCGGTCTTCTGTGTCCCTGGCGCTGGGGGTTGAAGACTGGAGCTGCTCCTATTCGGCCATCTTGCTCCGCCCCCCATGAGTCCTTTTGAGCAGCAGAAGAGAGTAGACTCTAAATTTTCAAGAGTGAGGAAGACCAATTCAGATAAAGGACATGGAAGAAAGACTACACAAAAGACATATGTAAAATAGGATAGTTTAGTCATATAACTCCAAGAATGTTGGAATGGTTTAGTAAAACATACATGTAGAAATATGTTAACTGTAAGACCAAAGTAATACACAATAGATAACCCTTGAAAACCTTTAATGCAGTCTGAAGAGTATGATTGTATTCCATGTAATAGATTCACTGAAGGATTTTAGCCATAGACATGAGATGATGATACCTCATTTTAAGAAAAACCTGACTTAAAGGTTGAGAGTGAATTGGGAAGATGTTTACAGAAAAGGCAGAGAGATGTAATGAAACAGTACAGGTGAGAGAAGTTGGATGTTTGACATCAGGAGTTGAGAACAGGAGTGGATGTAATAGTTTTGTGTTAAAAATACAGTTAACAGGAATTGGCGAATAGGGAAAAGGGATGAGAGATAAGAATAAGTAAAGACAGTTTCCAAGTTTCTAGATTGGATTTGGTAGACGGATAGTGATGTAATCCATAAAAATATTGCCAAAAGTAGGTAGAACAGATTTAAGAAGGATAGATCAATTAATTTGTCTTGAATATGTTGAGGCTATAGTGTATCTATTCAGGAAGCAAACGGAAAGAATGATTTGTGTTTCAGAAAGATATTTGACTTAGAAACATAGATTCGAAAGAAATAAAAGTAGATAGTTAAAACCATGAAAGTGGATGAAGCCAATACAGAGATAACGTGCTGAATAGGGAAAAGAGGAAACGATGGATCCCTGGAATCAACAACATAATGAGATGGAGAAAATGGTGGGACGGAGGCTATAGGAGAAACAACTCTAGAGTGCCATGCCATGAAAACTGAGGGAAGCTAATTTCAAAAACAGCAGTTTAATTTACAGTGTTCAGTAATGCCAAGAGGTTAATAAAGAGAACCTTTGAAATTGACAGTTTCAAAACATAAGCAACTGAATGGTTAAAGCTTATGCATCTCTCCAAAAACAGTGTATGTTTACTCTTATCTCTAAACAAAACTAGACTTATTCTAATTCAGACATGTGGATATCTCACCTGTAAAAAAATTATCTCCACCAAAGGTTTTCTTTCTTGTATATAACTATAAAGTTAGATACCCTTTGGTTGCAGTTTTAATCACTTTATTCCTCTCATGAAGATGATAGACAATGTGACCTGGACAATGTGATAATGTACCAGAAATGCAGAAATCATGACTTTGGTTTCTTTTTTCTCTTTCCTCCTCAAGTCATTGATAATGGCCCTTAGCAATTCCAGCTGGAGGCTACCCCAGCCTTCTTTTTTCCCGATAGGAATTCTAGGTTTAGAGGAAAGCCAGCACTGGATTGCACTGACCCTGGGCATCCTTTACCTCCTTGCTCTAGTGGGCAATGTTACCATTCTCTTCATCATCTGGACAGACCCATCCTTGCACCAACCTATGTACCTCTTCTTGTCCATGCTAGCTGCCATCAACCTGGTTCTGGCCTCCTCCACTGCACCCAAAGCCCTTGCAGTGCTCCTGGTTCATGCCCATGAGATTGAGTACACTGTCTGCCTGATCCAGATATTCTTTTTTTTTTTTTTTTTTTTTGAGACGGAGTCTCAGATTATATGGTTGGGGTAATTTTCACAGTGAATACTCCTTCTAGTGTCAGTTATATGACAGCAAAGAATATCCAGAGGCACTTGGCTTCACAGCTTATTGGGATGTGTCTGGATACCTGAATTTGTGAATAGCTTTTACATTCTTTCTTTTGTTCCTGATTACAACATTTTCCTACTCCTGTGTCAGAGAGACTTGAGGACAGTAGAAATGGATGACAGCTCTGGATGTCATCTTTCCTGCTATTACCCAGTGATAGACCATGCAACATTCACTGGAATGGCAATGGAAAGTCTCACCCTCTGCTTGGTTTTAGGTTTAGAGTGTCTTCCAAACCTCTAAGTTTGTGCTGGCAGCCCCAGATCATTGGAATCCTCCTGTGTATTAATGGGGTCTCTGCAAAACAGCTGAGAAGGCCACAGTGTGAGAAAACACCTTTCACTGTAATATAGGTGTTATTTATTTAAGACAAAAACAAATGGGGAAGGTAGTATAATGCATCCTAGGAATAACAAAATAGGATTCCTATTATCAAGGAACACACACATACACACACACACACATATATACACATACATACATATGTATATGTGTATATATATGTGTGTGTATGATTTCTTTTTAAAAAGGTATACTTGTAATTTTAAATTTATTTATATTTTTACTTTGGGTAAAGAGGAAATAAGACCAAGTACTGAGTGTGTGTGTGTGTGTGTATATATATATTTTTATAAGTGTTAATTTAACAAAATGAATGCAGCCATGTAATTATTAGCATCCAATAACCACAAAATGTGCTAGACTTTGGTGTTGGTAAATACAGCTTTAAGAGATAAATAAATAAAAAAGGAGTTATGCCACTTAAAATGAGTTTCAGTTTCTCTTTCTGAAACTGTGGATATAGAGTGATGTCAATTAGATCTTTCATTTCTGTTAATAGGAACTGGGTAATAACTTACAAGAGGACTGTCACAACTGGTGTATTGCATACTGTGTGTTAGATGTGGCCCTAAGTTCTGGCTTAACTTTTTTTGTTCCTAAATGGTAACACATTTTGTTTAGTCCTGGAAGAAGTAAAGTCATTGCTATTTTGAGGGAAGATGCTCAGGTGATGAGAATATCCTATCTTGGGATTTCATATTGGTAGCAGGGGTGGAATTAGGTCTTTCTACTTTCTTCTTTCTTTGTAAATTCTACTCTCAGAAAAATAATTTTCTGTCTGTGAAACTGAGTATTATGCTTTTAATTTGGTTGGTGCACATGAATGAATTAGGGAGTGAACTGTTCTCGTTGCAAGAGGAATTACACATTTTCATCAGCTTGATTCCAGGTGTGGGACTTCGACTTACCAGGTCTGGTGAGGTATTCTAGAGAAACTCAGGCTGTGGTCTATCATATGTATTGGAATAAACTTTCTTGACCCGAGACAGTTCTAAGTTTCGTTTCGGTAGGCTATAACAAGTAGTTTTTTGCTGTCTCTTTCCGTTTGTATTACTTGCTGATGCTTGCAAAGTGGATATGATGGTGAGATTTAAGGCAGCGTTCCTGGATCACAAGACAGAAATGAGAGTTGAAGATGGCAGAACAATAATATGGACAAGGTGTGTTGCTGACACTGTCTGGGCCACCAACCCTGACTTCAACCTGAGACAGAAATAAGCTTGTGTTTTAATTGAACCACTATATTTTTGGGAATCTTCGTTGCAACAGACCAACCTGTAGCCTAAAATGTAAACGTTTTTCATCTCAGATCTTCCAGGTGGGATATGTATTCCTCTGCCTGAAGTATATCTTTTAGAATTTCCTTTTGTAAGGGTTTGCTGTTTATGTTTGTTTAAAAATCTTTATTTTTTTCTCATTTAAATTTACTATCAGAAATTTGTTTATCTTATTTTCTTATTATGTTTTATTTTCTACTGTGTCTGTAGTCTACTTAGTTCATTCCTAATGTTATTTATATGTGCCTTCTGTTTGCCTTTATCACCTATGCTAGATATTTATCAATATTGTGAAAATATTTCAACATTTACATGGTGCAGCCATTCAGCTAAATGCTAGTGTTAACCCTTTAGATTAACCTTTTCTTGTCTTTTATGATGACTTAGATTGCTTTACTTTTCTGCTACCTCAAAATGCATAAATTAGGACTTTTCTAAAATATTATTATGCATATTATAAATTACTTTTTTCTTGCATTTACTCTTTTCTGTAAGGGATGAGTTTTTCAGCTTGTTCAGGCGGGTCCTTTCTTCACATGATACTAGTTTTTCTCAATTATTTGTTGATTTTTACTCTTACTTGTTCATAGATGAGAATTAAATGGTTGGGTCGTTGCTGTGAATTTTCTCAGAGCCTGTTAAGGTCATTGCTCTTGTGTCCCAGTTGTAGGACTTTGTAGGTCTTTGTGCAGGGATTTACTAACAGACAGAATCCCCCTCAGGCTGTCAAAAGGAAAATGAAAGATGAGCTGCATTCCCTCGTCTTTTGCTGAAGCAGTGAAGCTTTTATATATGCAATGAGAGATAATCTGGTATAGTTTGCTGACCTGTGGAGCTGCCTCTCCATACCTTTTCTCTATTTGTAACTTGGAGAACAAAAGTTACCTTGTAATTGCCTCTGATTACATCTGCCCCACTGCAATTACAGGGTTTGAAGATACAAAGTCGCCTCTTTCATTTTATAGGGAGCCAGGTTTCATACTAAACTGACCCAATTGCTCTGGAAGTAGAAGAATAATAAACTAATCAATGCACTAATTAATTGCTTTCAATTACTGTTATAATTTTATTGATTTTAAACTTGGAGTATCCCTTGGATCTCTTAAAATTTTAAATTTTTAAAAATAGATTCAGGGGTTACATATGCAGGTTTGATACAGGGATGTATTGTGTAATGATGAGGTTTGCACCCTGAATCTCTTAATGAGAACAGTTCCCAGTCCTGCATCAAGCTTTAACTTTTCCAATTCCTCTTCCCTTAATAGTTCCTACCCTCCACATATACATACCTACACATTGGTTTGCAGGTTTCTGCATTCCAGTTTTTCTATAAATCCAATCTAATCTGATTTATGAATTCCAAAAGTTTCTCAAAGTATATGATGCAATCCAAGTATATTTGCTAATATTCTAGTATTGTTATTGCATTATTTTTATTTTTATATTTCTTTAGCAATTTAGTGGGTAACGATGTTTGCAGTCCAACATCCTGAATTGGAATGATTGCAATTCTAGTTAAATTTGTGATATTACTTGTGCTGTGTATATCTTTCGTGCTAGATTGTAGGCTTCAGGGAGGAAGGATTCTTATGTCTTCCATGTACTTCTCATTACCAAGTACCTGTCATTTTTCAACACAATATACACCCTCAATAATTATTTGTGATAAGAAATATTGTAATCAATTAATACACAAAATTGATACCTCTGCAGTGAGTGCTCATTTTTTCCTTTTAATAATTTTTAGTGTCATTTTCTGTGTAGGATTAGGGGAACAGATCTCCCATTCTAGAATTAGATCCTTCTCTACCTGGAGGAGACAGGGTATGTTTTTGAGAAGAAGCAGCTCAGGAGTGCTGCTGGAGATTAAAAATGCAGATTTCTCACTAGCCCATTTATACTCTTAGCAGTAGCAAATGCCCCCAAGGAATTAAATAGGTGTCAAAATCATAACAATTAGAACCCAGTAACTTCTATGTCCAGAATTGTCTGGTTATTCGTGGCTGGAAAATACAAATGGGACCAGGGGACAAACAAGAGACCCTCAATTCCCTTCCTTAATTCTAGATCTTGAGATTTCTTCCTACTCCCTTCCCTTACCCATGAGGAGATTTGACCTGGAAAATTAGGTTCCAAGTATAATTTGCCAGTCATCTGCACGGAGGACTATAGGACCCCATAAACAAAGCCCGTAGCAGAACATAAAATGCAAGAGAGAGAATGGCTATCTTCTAGTTTTCTCTCCCTGGAAGGCAAATTATGGGCTTTTTTGCAGGTGGAGTTGTGGTATTCAAGTATAAAGCAAAAGAGTCCACTGCCATCTTTACATACCATGAGGCAGGCAGTGAAACAGACAGGTAGAGCATAGCATGTTTCATACCATTGCAGCCATTGCTCCCAACAATCTCTTCAATTGTATTAATGATCCCTCTTGCCATATGGAAAAGCAAGCAAAGGGGGGAAAAGAGGAGAGGAAAGAGAAGTATTCACTCCCATGTTTCCCCTTGTGGTGAGAAGAAAAGCCTTCCTCTGTGGAAGCGTAAAGTGGAGGAAATGAGATTCTTCCCTAACTGGCAAAAATGTGGGCTCTTTCCCATCCTTTGGGTGAGGGAACTTAGAGCCTGTTGATAATGTCACATGGGGACTTAGATAGCCACGAGGAGGGGACAGGGCATTTTTGTGTGTGTTCGCTCAGAAATTATATCTCAATAAATTCCAAAGGAGTGAAATGTTACAGAATATATTGTCTTACCAACGCCAAATTAAATTGAACAACAATAACAACAAGATGGCATGAAAAGTCCTAAACATTTGGAAACTAAACAAAATGTATATAAATAATCCATGGATCAAATAATAAATCACAGGAAAAGTTAGAAAATATTTGAAACTAATTGATAATGACATATAGCAAAAGTTGTAGGATGCAGCTAAAGAGAAAACAGAAGGACATTTATACATTTAAATGCTTATGTTAGAAAAGAATAAAAATTTAAAATTAATTACTTCAGTTGATAACTTAATCATTTAGAAAAGGAACAATAAATTAAACGCAAGGTAAACAAGAGTAGGGAATTAATAAAGACAAGAACAGAATAAATAAAATAGAAAACAGAAACAATAGATAAAATCAACAAATCTTTAATTTGGTTTTTGGGAAAGATTAATAAAATTAATAAAGCCCTAGTAAGACCTATCAAGAAAAAATAAAGAAACACAAAGAATCAAAATGATTTAAAAAGGAGTTACTACTACAGATCATACTAGACATTAAAATGATAGTAAAAGAAATGTCACAAATAACTTTAAGCCAATTAAGAACAGTAATTTACTTATGAAATATTAGGACACACATGTTATGTGAATTCCAGCTATCAAACACCATAAGTGCAGACTTGTGATTAGGAATTCTCAAGGGGTAGTCTCTCCTCCCCTCCTCTCCTCTTTCCTTTTCTCCTCTTCTTTCCTCTCCTCTTCCCTCTTCTCCCCTTCCTTTATCATTTCCTTCCCTTTTCCTTGTTTCCCCTCCCTCCCTCCTCCCCTGCCTCTCGTTCTCTTATTCTCTAATCTAGCGCTATATCCAAGACAACAGGTATTCCTATCATATTCATTTTCTGGAATTCCTCTATTTTTACCCACTAAGAATTTCTTCTTTCTCAGGTCCTGGCCTTAAAGGACTCTCTGATATGGACTCCTAGCACCCTCAGGCTCCAGACTTTGAATCTTATTTCCAGCAAATATTATCTGAAAAACCCAGTCTGCACTCTCTCTATGCTGATAACAGTATAATGAGAAAAAAAACCCTACATATTAGTGGAAGAAATAAGCATTAGAGGTAGAACTTTATATTTTTTAGTTAGTTCCAAACTGGAGAAAAGTCTGAAGCATGTGTGAGGAGTCTCTACCCAAAAGAAAAGATGAAGACAAAGGAATTAACATGAGTTACATATAAAATAGTGCAATTGATAATAGCTAGCTCATATAGTGCTTCCTATGAGATCAGCACTGTTGTAACTGCTATTTATATATTGACTCTTTTAATCTTCACAAGTAGTCTACAAGATAGGTCACTATTACTATCTTCATGTTAAATAATGGAAACTGAGACCCAGAGAGGGAAAGCGATCTGTCCAAAGTAACGCAGCTAGGAAGTGATGGTACTGGGATTTTAATACAGACAACCTCCAGCCTTTCTCACCATAGGTCCTTGCCCTCCACTAGCCTGCCTCCTATAACACTGTTGGTAATTTGCATTATCAAGATGCCACTCCATGCTGCATTTTAATGTTTCATTTTGCTCTGGCAAGTAGGTTTCCCACATGATCACCAAATATGTGACTAACCCAGTCCTAGCACCCCATTTTGAGGGTTTGGTATTGATTTCCCTTCTGTTACCAATTACATTATCATTTATGATCTAAGCAGGAAAGAGGGAATACAAGAAAAGGATTTCATGAAAAGGAGCTTAATAAAGGTATAATTTGTAGAGGTGATGGCAGGGTGAAGGAAACCAACAAGAAACATCTAGGAGCTAGCAAGAGCAGGAAGCACCTCCAGACGTGAAGGGCAAGGAGAGGCAGCAACATTCCTTAAACCTAGAGAGCCCTGGACCTGTGTAAGAGATGCTTCCCAGTAGAATTTCTGGCTACAGAGAAACACATCCACTGACAGAACTGCATGAAAGCAAAGGGTGCCCTCTTTCTCTTTCCATATTTTGATCCCTTTCAGGTGGCCCCTATTGTTTGAACTGGAAGCCAGGGAGTCATGTTAGAAAGCCCAACTGAAGCAGGCTACAGAGATCAGCCTCCTCAAGCACAGAGCAGATAAGAGAAGAAAATGGATTTGTGGTCTAGTAATAAACAACACACTGGGTAAAATCCAACTGTTTGCCTTTTCTAAGGTTGGACCTAGGAAGTAAAGTTAAGAAAAAAAATCACATAATAAAGCGATTGGCTTCAGTTTAACTTCATAATCACAAACCCTGAAAAGGCATTAAGCAATGACTATGGTAGAAATAATCATTCACTGAAAAAGTGGTTCTGAATACACTGGAGAGGTAAGAGGGAGATAGATGTATGATCTTGAATAATTAATTAGGTAGAAGTGTATTGATTCTACTGCACTGTAAACATTGTGCTTGAGACCATGTTAATGGGGAACAAAATTGACATGGATCTAATCCTCATGAAGCTTACAGTCCAGTTCATGTGTAGTTTTGAGTAGTCCCTAGTAGGAAAGCTAGTTTTGTTTTATGAACAATGAGAAACTGTTGATACCATAATGTAATGCAATTACTGTAATAAAATTTTGATGAGGGCGGGGACTATAAGTACTTTAGTCACCTTTTATTCCTGTGACTAACCTTGTTCTGGACATATAGTTGATAATAGTGAATAAATATTTATTGAATGACTGAGATTTATGTACACTACGTTAGCTACCAAAATTCATGCAGAGATCAAATAGCAGAGTTGAGTTCAGGATTCTGTAAAAAGAAGGGAGTTGTATAGTTATAGTAAAAATTCTGGCTGGGTGCGGTGGCTCATACCTGTAATCCCAGCACTTTGGGAGGCTGAGGCAGGTGGATCACCTGAGGTCAGGAGTTTGAAACCAGGCTGACCAAAATGGCAAAACCCCATCTCTACTAAAAATACAAAAATTAGCCAGGTGCACCTGTAATCCCAGCTACTCAGGAGGCTGAGGGAGGAAAATTGCTCGAACCCAGGAGGCAGAGGTTGCAGTGAGCAGAGGTCATGCCATTGCACTCCAGCCTAGGCGACAGAGGGAGACTCGGTCTCAAAAAACAAACAAACAAACAACAACAACAGAAAACAAAATCTAAAAAGATTTAATATAAGGAAATCTATCAAGATAACATCTCAAGATGTTGTAAGTAGAATAAGGAAATATTTAAGAGGACTGTCTGTGTAGTCAAGCAGATAGATACAGATTGGAATTTCAACCGGCTAAAGTCCTGTTCCCCACATCTCAACCACAGGCACTCAGTAGCCCCCTAATATAAGCTAAGAGGAGGGTCGCCGCGAGAGAGCCAGCTCATCAGCTGCTGGGTCCCAGTCTCCCAAACTACTGCTTTCAGCTAGCTTGTTGAAGAGGGTGGGACAGTGTGACGAACTGACTGTCCATCATAAAATCCTTTAGATTCTGAAGCAGTCTCAGCTCTGGTTACTGGATGCAGTCAGCTGACTCCTCAAGCAGGACCCAATCTGTTGCATCCTCTGTGAGTTCCAGGGTTAAGGGAGGGGAGCATCGCTGCATTGGGCCAGTAGATTCTGGGTCACCAGAGGATTCAGAAGAGAAAATGTTCTCCTCATGCTTATACTGGCTCCCATGAAAAAGAGAAAAAATAGTCCAAGAACTGTGGTACTGGATGCACGAATATTTAAAATCCTGTATTCCTCCTGGAAGGCCCTTTTATGGTCTCAGCAATCCCATTAGTATTGCATACAAGGGATCCCATGTGTTCTATGGCTGAGAACTTTATGCAAGTGTGCCCAGAAAAGAATTCTAGGGATTTGAGAGGGAAAGAATCTTTCTGGGATAGCATTTTGAGTTTAATATGACACAGGACATCCAGGTCCTTGAGGCTCAGCGCAACAGCTGGTGAGGAAATGCGCTCATTACCTTCTCCCAACATGTTCCAGTGTTAATGGGAGAGAAAACTTCCTCTGATTGTTAGACATGATTTACAGCCAGCAGGAACAGACTTCCCTGTGATTTTCTCCTAATGGCCCTAGATTTTTCCTCTTCCCCTTAAAGGTCAGTCATATATTTGGAAGGTTTCACTTAGTTAAAACATCTACACTTTACTGAAATATTTCTCATAATGAGTTTTTAATGTCTTCTTTATCCTGGGCACTTTTCCTAGGTGGTACAGTTTTAAAATTGATCCTTAAATCAAAGTGCATTAAATTGGACACAATATTCTAAGCATGGTTGGACAAGAGCAACATGAAATAGGAGATATTTTCCTCTGAGCACCGTTACTTCTGTTAGTACAGTATTCCTTTCTAATATTTCTCATTAACATATTACATCAAAATTTGACACTTATTCTTGTCTATACTGCCACCTGGCAATACATCCAGGTATCTGATCACTTTTTCTCTACTTCTATTCCTTTTTGTATCCCTTTTCTTATCCTTTATATCATGTGTGATCTTCTTAATAAAATCTATGTAGCAGAGGATGAGCTTAACTAGAATAATTCTCCACTATGTGAGGAAGGAATGAGGACTTGAAAAGAATGGATCAGAGTCCTTTAATTATCTTTCTTTTTATCATTTATATTTTTCTTTCTATAGTGTTTATCCCCTTAAATAAATTCAAATTTCTTTTATTTAAAAAAAAATCAACATAATCCTCTTTTTAACATAGGCACTTCTACCTGTGCATTCAGTTTTCCCTTCGTGTGAAGCTGTTTGCTGAAGTGAAGAATCTCTGACAAGGCAATCAGTCCTCCCTGTGTTTGTTCACTACTGGCCAGCTGTCTCCTTGTCCTCCCACATTCTATTTCTTTCTTCACATGAAATTGTTTGCTAGGATCACGAATGATTACCTAATTGCCAGATGCAATGGATAATCTCTTTCTCACATTGCTGAAATTCTTTATGTGAGCATGTCTGTCCACTCCATTTGATTTTCAATTATGTCTCTGTTCATTCCTTTTCAGTTTCCTTGCAATCTCTTTACCTCTTCTGGTCCTAAGATTAAGGGTAGGTGTTTCTTAGAATTTCATTATCATGCTTTATTTTAAATTTACATTTAATTAGGGTATGAAAGACTCAGAGATTGTCAGCTTCACTCTTTGGTTATTCAAGAAAATTGGCATAAGCATCCCTTTTTTACAGGCTAAGACAGAGATTGGGCTCTCCGGAACCAAACAAAGTCAGAGATAATTCTTATTTGCAAAATTCCATCGGGTGAAAGTAAGGGCCACTATAATTTAATCTCTTGTTTTCATCAAATATGATCTTCTTTGTCCTCTGAAATATCTTTTGAATGTCAAATTGCAAATATTAGATGAACTAAAGCTTCAGTTGGGAAACAGATCTCTGCTAACTGTGGAGATGGATGATGCTTATGCAGCCACAAATCCAACCATAAGCCCAGCTAGAGACAGTCACCCTTGCTAGCCCTTGCTTTCACTCTATGGAATTTTGACCTGGAGGTTGTGCTTGCTTAGCTTCATGAGAAAAGGTTTATAGTTACATGGTCTTCCCTAAGACAGTCTCATTAATTCTGGTCACACATCTGTTTGCACACACAAGAAAGAAAGTTTGGGTAGACTTTCAGCTTAAAAACATTCAAATGCAATTCTTAATCCTGAAGGTCCTGCATTAGTTGAATTTCACTTGATTTTCCATTTCTGGATGCTGCTTCCCTTTTCTTATCCTAAAATTTATTTTCATGACATATTTTAGATACATTTTGGAGTCCCCAAATCATTCTGACCTCAGGTTCCTAGAGACGTATATTTTCTTTCATTGTGATGCATAGTCCTTCTAAGGTATGAAAGCTTCAGCTGTGAAATAGAACTCTATTTTATTTTATTTTTTTTTAGACAGAGTTTCGCTCTTGTTGCCCAGGCTGGAATGCAACAACCAGATCTCAGCCCACAACAACCTCTGCCTCCCGGGTTCAAGAGATTCTCCTGACTCAACCTCCCGAGTAGCTAAGATTACAGGCATGTGCCACCATGCCTGGCTAATTTTTGTAGTTTTAGTAGAGATGGGGTTTTACCATGTTGGCAGGCCGATCTAGAACTCCCAACCTCAGGTGGTCCACCCACCTCAGCCTCCTGAAGTGTTGGGATTACAGGCGTGAGCCACCGTGCCTGGCCTGATCTCTCTTGACTGTGGAGAAGGATGAGGCTTATGCAGCCACAAATCCAACCATGAACCCAGTGAGGAGAAAAGAGTTAGATTGTGCTTTGATCTGCTGGTATAGCATGATTTTATATACTCAAGAGAGACTTTAGCTGGTCAATATGAAGTAACAGGAACTAGATTACCCTGTCACTTGAAATAACTAGAAAACTGAACAAAATATGTGAAATAATGGTTCTGAAGGCATGAGACATCAGGCAATGGAGGACAGTGATCCCCAAGAGATAGGAAACAAAAAAGATGAGTCTTATTTACTGGAAAGTGATTGTTCCAATTATTAGGGAGCGATTCCAGGCTATATCAAAGGGAGGGCAAACTCAGCTGCAGCCTGGCAATCTTTCTGTGTCGAGGAGAAGGGGAAGCAAGTCCAAGGAAGCTAGAGTTCACAGGGCACAGTATTGAGGAAGAGAAAACTGCATCGAAAGGGAATCCCAAAGATTTATAAAAATTCCCCCTTGAGTGTTCAGCAGTGTACTGATTAGCATATGCATGTGAGAGAACTTCATGAAGGGCTAGATATCTGAAATAAATTGGATATCTTCTATCAAGGAAGAAATGGAAAGGGGATGATAGTGAGATGGAAATGGGTGTTGGAAAGACAACTAACAGAGTCAAACATATAAGAAAACTGTAAAGTTCTGTATAATGTTCTGAATAACTTTTATGCCAATGAATTTGAAAAACTAAAATTGAAAAATCATCAGTAACTTCAGATAATAAAACTCAAATATATAAATAACCATTAAAAATTTGAAATATTAATCAAAGACTTTTTGCCAACAAAAGCTTCAGTACACTATGGGTTTATAGGTGAGTTATAAAATTTTAAGAAATAGATCATCTCTATCATGTATACATTCTTCAAGATAATAGAAAAAGATGGAAAATTTTTACCAACTTATTTTATGAAGCTAGAGTGACCTTGTCTCTAAAACTGGATAATGACAATTCAAGCTGTACAGTGTTTCCACCATGCATTTCATTGCAAGGCAACCCACAGCCAATCAGTCTATTGTGTAATCAGCCCAATTCCCTGAGAGTCTCACCTCTCAGTAGGAGGTGTTTCCATATCTTCCAGGTGGCCAAGAGCAAGCTTCTCTGATCCAGGCATGTAAAGAGCCAAGTATCCCTCCATAGCTGCCATTAGTCATCCCTTAAAGTATATTGCCTACCTAGTTATTACATACCAAGGCTAAAAGCTTTCCCATGACTCAAAGTAATTTTTGATACCCCCAAAAGTCTAAACTGTCAGATAACACAATGCAAAACAGTACAGTGTCTTAGATTTTTGAGAGGGATCTATTGTCTTTCCATTCTTGGGCTTCTGTGAGGAAAACAGAGGTTTTTCCTAGAATGGGGTCTGTGGTGCCTCCTCTGCTTTTCCCTAGGAGTCCCAGGCTGTTAGAATTTATCTTAGGTTCTCTCATGTGGGCATCAAGAGTGGGACGAAGACAAAATGGAGAAAAGCAATTCAGTCTACTGAGAAGAAAAAAACTTTCAGAAGAACAGATTCAAGAAGAGGAAAAAGATAAAGCCCTCTGAAATACATTTAACTTGGATATCTGTTTTTAACTAGGCTGATTTTAGCCATAGAGCTATTTTTTTCTTAAAAAAAATTCATTTTAAATCTTCTATTACCAGACTCTAGTTAGGGCAGCCAATATTTCTTGCTTTTGAATTCTACCATAGGTAACTTCACACATGAAATCAATTAATAAATTTTAACTAAGGTTAACTTAGCTATGTATGCATAAGATATCTTAAAGAGATGGTAAGTAGTTTCTATTTTTACAAGATTTAGAATCTCCCCAAGGATAGTTCAGGTAAAGGAAAATTCAAGACAGGAAATCAGAGACTATCCATGGGGAAAAAAACCCTCAATAAATGGCAAAGTTACACAAATAACAAACCAGGAAGGAATACTTCTGGAAGCCAAGAATTGAATCCTTGCCACAACTGTCAAAAGATAAAGCCTTAGCTACTGAGCTACACAGCATTGAGCAGTTTCTATTGCTCTTTCCAGAAGTCTAGAGCAGCCAATTTCAAGCATGAAAACGCTTTTAACTGCTCAAGACAATTTTTAGGGCTAACTATAGTGTGAAGCCCCAAATTTCTGTCCTCTAGATAGTGGAGACCAAGAGAAAGTATCCCCACATAGTCCCAAGGTTAAGCTCTTAAGGACACAAAACAAGACAGAAATTTTATTTGGTATTGGTTTCAGGGACATGCAACAAAGTTTGTAGCTGATTAACTTGCTGGGTTGGTTTGAAAGCAGGCTTATAGGGATCTCAAACCTACATTCTATCCTGTGATACCCCTGTCTCCATTACAGAAAGAAAAATTCTTAGCAAAAAGTGCACCAGATTTGCTATAGCCTAAGACTAGTCTCACAAATCCTTTTTTCTATCAATCAAACTCTTGCAGAGAAGACAAATAGTGACATTTACCATTTACACACACACAAACACACACACAGAGAGAGAGAGTCAGAAAGAGAGTCAGAGAGAGAGATAGAGAGACAGAGACAGAAACAGAGACAGAGACAGAGAGAATGAATGAGTTGAGAAACTTGGCTGGTAAGAATTTCTTACCCTTTTTGCCAGCATACCAGGTTTCCGGGTTCCCTTTCTCTGTAGCTTCCAGAAGAATGGAGCAGCTTTTGATGATCCTGCTCTCTGTGCCATAGCTGTGGGGGTCAAGCCACTTTATAAAATAAAATTCTGTTAGATGAAGCCATGGGGAAAAGATTCTCACTTTTGCAAGATGTTGCCCAATGGGCTACATGGGGAAATGAATTAACGTCTTCCATTCCAGCAAAATACACATAACCAAACAGATGTTAATCACCTCATTCAGCAACCAATATCAACCTGGCAAAGCTCAAACTTTCTCCTGATGGTCCCTGTGGTCTTTGATCCACTCCAAGTGAGAAGGGATGACCTCTGAATGGTAACTCACAATGGGTGGTCTCTGGGCAAGGCACAGAGCAAATAGTCACCCTAAGACAGGCCTGTTGAGCTTCCTTTAGGGCTCAATGAATGTGACCAGAGGGTTCTCTGAGTTAGGCCTGCTGAACTTCCATCAGCAATTCCTTCTGAGGTCCCCTCCACATATGTACACATATACAAAGACAAGACTGACAGAAGGAGTTCCAAATTAGATCCCTAACCAAGAACTCCAAGTGTATCCCTTCCAAACTATCCTGCTATTCTCTGTTTAAGAAATCTCTGCAAAATCTTCCTGAATAAGGAGAAGTCTCCCAAACCAAGACTCTTTTTACTAGTTAGGGAGATCCATCCAAACCCCCCCAGGTTCTGAATTGAGACAGACATCCAGCAATGGGACTACAGACAAACTGAGACCCCTGAAAGAGCCAAACCAAGACAGACACCCAGTGGTGGAGCTGGTGGAGCTACAAACAGACACCCCACCATGGCGCTACAGAACCAGGAGAAGGAAGGAGGCATTGGCAGCACGTAGGATACTCACCAACCCAGACACACTGCAACGGGGCTACATACACCCCACCATGGCGCTGCAGTCAGACACCCTGTGATAGGGCTACAGTTATGGGAAATCTCCCCAGGACTATTTTTCCATTGCAATTAAATCCGTACACATTGGGTCAGCAGTACCCTGCTGGCAGAGATGGTACCAGAGTCAGCCTCTAGTCCAGGAGAACTAGGCAGCTGCTTGGGCTGGCCTCTAGATCTGTTGCCAGAGGGGAGACTATGGAACCATGGGCAGGTAGCCACAAGGAGTATCCCAGACAAGCCCTCAAATTTGTCACCACCCAGTGGGTTCACCTTGCCCACTGCTTAGAGCAGATTTATCAAGACAGGAGAATGGCAATGATAACAGGAAATGGGTAATTCACACAGCCGGCTGTGGAGGAGACTGGAGTTTTGTTATCAGTCTCCATTATTTTAAAATTATGTTTAAAGTATTTAAGTGAAGATTGGTGGGATTTTGTTGGATATTAAATGATATACAATATTATATAATTTGCATTTTAGAATGTTGACATATTATTTTGTAATCAGAGAAAAAATTAAAAATTATTGATTGTGCTGTATTGTTCAGAGTGGTAGTTCGAAGGATGAGTATTGGACTGATGAGAGAAATGCATCAGTGTTTATAAGTAAACAAGTGTAAGAACTGAATGAATTCATGGAGACATTTAAAACTCTCTAACTTGGAACTTGTGGAAAACAGAAAAAAATAAGAATGGGAGGACTGATAACTATAAAGCAGCCCTTTCACTTTTTATTGGCTCGATTGTAGCCTCCCTTTTGAAATTTCAGTTTTGGTTATCAGTCTGTTCCAGCGCTATCTCTGCACAGCCCCATTATGTCCCAGAAACATACATCCCAGCAAAAAAGAATAGGGCTGTGCTACTAAGCTCTCTGCAGAAACAGCTCTTGCCCTGCTTGCCCACTGAGTTGTTATCACTGTTTTCCTCTCCGTATCTATTGTGCTCCTGCACAATAGAAAGGGACAGAGAGTTCCACCGAAGCAGCAGGTGGCTACAATTACATCAATTACAAATGAATTTACAAAAGCCAGCAGGAGAATAATTTTCTTCCCATTTTCTAGTTCGGGTATCTTCCAGGTTATGATATCTATAGGTGGATCAGACGAGATAACAAAGACATTAAATAAATTATTACCTAACAAAATAATTTGTCTGAAGTCAGTGGGATATACTATAGACTAAGCATTAAAACACATCTAAAATTGTTTCTGAACATATTATTTGCTGAAGTTTAAACCACTTCCAAACTCCCATTAGATTTACCTTAAATTAAGTAATTTTACTGTATGTGGTTCCTCCTATAATTATAAATTAATTTATATGCATTTCTTTTTCTTTTTTTTCAACTTTTAGTTTCAGGAGTACATGTGCAGGTTTGTTATACAGGTAAATTACATGTCACAGGGGTTTGGTGTACAGATCATTTTGTTAACCAGATAATAAGCATTATACCCAATAGGTAGCTCAGTGATCTTCACCCTCGTCCCGACCTCCGCCATCAAGTAGGCCCTGAAGTCTGTTGTTCCCTTATTTGTATCCACGGGTGCTCAATGTTTAGCTCTCACTTATAAGTGAGAACATGTGGTGTTTGGTTTTCTGTTCCTGCATTAGTTTGCTCAGGATAATGACCTCCAGTTCCTTCCATCTTGCTACAAAAGACAGGACCTTGTTCTTTTTTATGGCTGTGTAGTATTCCATGGTGTATATGTACCATATTTTCTTTATCCAGTCTACCACTTATGCTCATCTAGGTTGATTCCATATCTTTGCTCTTGTGAATAGTGCTGCAATGAACATACAAATGCATGCGTCTTTATGGTAAAACTATATATATATATTCCTTTGGCTCTATACCCAGTAATGGGATTGCTGAGTCAAGTGGTAGTTCTGTTTTAAGTTCCTCGAGGATTTGCCAGACTGCTTTCCACAGTGGCTGAACTAATTTACATTCCCACTGATAGTGTATAAGCGTTCCATTTTTCTCCACAACCTTATCAGCATTTGTTATTTTTTGACTTTTTAATAATAGCCATTCTGACAGGTGTGAGATGGTATCTCATTGTGGTTTTTTTCTGCATTTCTTTAATTACTAGTGATATTGAGCATTTTTTCATATGCTGTTTAGTCACATCTTCTTTTGACAAGTGTCTGTTCATGTCCTTTGCCTACTTGTTAATGGAGTTTTTGTTTTTTGCTTGTTAATTTGTTTAAGTTCCTTACAGATGCTGGATATTAGACCTGTGTCAGATGCATAGTTTGCAAATATTTTCTCTCGTTCTGTAGGTTGTCTGTTTACCCTGTTGATAGTTTCTTTTGCTGTCCAGAAGCTCTTAAGTTTAATTAGGTCCCATTTGTCAATTTTCATTTCTCTAGTATGCATTTATTTTTCACCAGAATGTCATTTGATGAAATGAGAATGCAATTGGAGTACCATTGCTGGTAAAACTGGAAAATGTTTGTGTGCTTAGTTCAGTTCAGCCTGTACCCAAAACTTAACTTTTCTTGTTTATACTCCCAATCTTGCTTATCTCATCTTTGTGTTTAGTTCTCTCCAAAATTTAGATTTGAAACACTGTACACTTTCTAACTTCAGGCTCAATTTTTCAGAAATCCCTAGCAAAATTGCAATTGCTAAATGTCAAGACTACTAACTCATCCTTCTCTTGTCTTGAAGTTATTTCTTGCTTAGCTTAGATTGTATAGCCCACCATTTCATGACTCTCCTGGAAATAGCCTAACTTTTTTTTTGCTCCCTCCACTGTATTATTTGAAAACCTCCAAATTCTGTTTGAATACAAATACCTGTCTCCTCTGTGAGAGGAGTTTGAAACTTGTCAGAAAAAAATCCCTTAATAAAGTTACTAGTTTCACATTAAATATATCATCACGAACTTCAGATGTAAATTCAACACTATTCAGAAATCTTACTGTGTGATGTCATTAAGGTACATGGGCCCATATCCACCAAGTTTCCCAAGACGGAATCTGAAGAATCATATTTGATTTCTACATTAATTTCTTTGTTTCTTCTTTACCAGTATATCTACTTGACTGTTCTCCCCCAATTTGTCTACTCCCTTTCATTTCCTTTGTCACCAACCTACTCCAGGCCATCTCTTGCCTGGATTAAATGACAGCCTTGCCCTGGCTGCCCTGCTTCTGCTCTTGTTTCCATGTCTCTCTGTGTTAAGGCTTTTTTGACTCACTTGACCTGAAATGATCTTCCCATCAGGATTTTGTATATTTCCTTTTGTATGATTACCAAAGGTTTCTGAATTTAGGTGTTTTATATTTTATTTCTATTATCAAAATAGTAAAATCTAAAAAATAATTTAAAAATACATAGTATATGCACATGGTTCTAATTTTAAAAGCTGAAAATGTTATTTATTAAAAGTAATTCGTTCTCTGTATTAGTTAGTATTATTTTTGACTGCACATAATAGAAAGCCCAAATAGTCATAGCTTAAACAAATTAAACTTTTCTTCTCCTTAATGTAAAGGACGTTCAGGGGTGGACATCTAGAGCCAAAATTAGATCATCACAAAGACATCAATGGCCCCAGTTTATCTGTTTCTTCTTCACTCTGTTTAGAAGATGGTGAGGCATATAATCTTCATTTCTCAGCTGAGTTAGTTCACATCAAAGAGTCTTCTTGGAGGCTCCATCACATGACATCAATTAACATCTGGAGTCTGGGAAGTGTCATACTTTTGCAGTATACCTGGGTACCGCAAGAAAATCATGATTTTTGTTACTAAGGAATAATAGGGAATATTGAGTAAACACCAATCTCTAATATACTGTTCTATTTCTGTCTTTCAAGCACACATTTGTCCTTCCCAGGGGCAACTACTATAAATTACTTGTGTCTCCTTCCAGAAGCAACTTGATTATACATAAGAATATATACACACATACTTAGGTATTGATATATTGAGTATATAAATATTTATATGTATTGGATGTATTTGTATCTATGGATAAATACACATATGAGTTCATTTGTACAGCATTACAATATAATTTTGTTAAGTTTTCTATGCTCTGTTTGTTCTTCTCGCATCTCCGCTGAACAATATATCTTAGAAATTATGCAAATACATTTAGAGGTACCTATTTTCTTTTAAAAATCACATAATTAGAATGAAATCTTATTGAAGGTAGGAGCCATGCTTGTCTTATCACCATTGTATACAATGTCTAAGTTTGAAGAGCTTAGTACATCATTTCAGAACTGGGATTCAAATTTGCATTCAAATTGAATGACTTTACTCCTATACTTATCCACAACCTCGATATAATAAAAAAGTTTGGCAGATTTGTCTGTATTCAACTCTTTTCACATTCCTTAGGAGATAAAAATATTTGTTAGTTTAGAAAAGTTAATAGTTTACTGAACTTGATTTTCTAAAATCTTGTTTAGAATTGCAATACCTATAGCCATATTCATCAGTGTAAGTGGAGACTAGAGAGGAGTCATTTAGAACACAGACATTAGACCAGGTAGAGGAGGTTTGAATGTGGCTGGCTATGTGATTTGGGGCAAGGCTTTCTCTCTTTCTCCTCTATACAGTGGGGATAATAGTTTCTAACCTGAAGAGTTGCTTTTTCATATCTAAGGGAGATGATTGAATGAGAAAAAAATACATAAAACTTCAGTAATTTAGGGCACTCAGAAAGCACCCAAAACATTGGAGTTATTATAAAGGAGTTGCTCTATAATCTCTTTTTCTGTATTTTCATCTATGTCTGTGTGTCAGACTTACATACCAGATTCCTGGATTCTGGGTTTTAGAAAATTTATTATCTTAGTTTCAAACCACTTCATCCCTAACACCCCTACTTCCTACCTGTTGGGATACAATAAGACAGGCTTCCCCAGGGACTCAGTTCCTCCTCCTCCAAGTCTCTGCTTCCCAAGCCATGTTTTCCCATCTGTGTCTAAGAAGGCAGGTAAGAGAGGGTAAAGAGTTCATAAAACCCTCATGATTTATTCACCAAAATCCTAGCATGGCCACCCCTACAGCAGTTACAACACAAAGAGCTCATTCTTCTGCATCCTCTGTAAGTCCCAGGGCCAAGGGAGGGGAGCCTAAGTTATATTGGACCTAGACAGGAAGAGTGACGGGGAGGATACAGGCAGGCAGGGATCCTTTCCTTATAGGCAGAGAGGTGGGAAGTGTGGCAACTCGATCCATTATGATCCTGAAAGCTTCAGTAAACAGCCTCCTAGATTGCATTTCTTCCTTCTGCCTACAGATAGGAGAGTTTGATTTTCTTACTTGGGTAGGGTATGTAGTGCAGGTGAAAGACTGGGCTTCATCTTGCCTGGCCAGGAACAAAAGGTCTATAGATATCACAATGGGATAAAGGGCATAGAGATAGAGCAGAGCCAGGAATGCTGGGTTAAGTTTGTCACCACTGGTTACCTGGAACATGGGTTCAAAGAAAGTACTGATGAAGAAGCTGGTCAATATTTCCCTGAACTTTGTCTCAGAAGAACAGTTTAAAATAGAAAAATATAACTTTCTTTAGACTCTTACAACATTCTTCATATTTAATCAATATCTTTTTTCTGTGATTTCTCTCTGGTGGTCCTTATTTTGTCCTTTTCCCCTAAATAGCCGTTTGTAAATTTTAATGTAATCATTGATATTCTTGTTTTCTGGAGGCCACACACATACAATTTGTAAAAATGACCCCCTCCTTCAGTAGAGAGCAATGCCTCTTATCATCCTGTAACTCTATGACTGTGTCTCAGTTTGACAAAAAACTTTTTAATGCGTAGTGCCCTGTCTTGGATAGTACAGTCTAGATGTACTAATAGGAACAGGATTGAGAAAGATTCTCAACTACTTTGCTCTTGGCATTGTACTTCTGAAATTAAATTAATACACAGAAAATACTCAGAAGAGTGTCTGGTACATACTAGATACTTGGTTCATGTTGGTTAATATTGTCAATCAAGTTTTAGAAACAATAAATTAATTTTTACTCTATGGACCACATTATTGGCTTATGTTTATATATGTACTTCCACATGCTGGAACATCTAGAAATCTGTTCCCTTTTCTTTTCCTCCTGTTCCAGACTTTCTCACTCCTCCATGCCCATTTTCCAATTTTCGGTAGTGAAGAAACGGACTTTAACAGAGTTAGAGCCTAGGTGATAACACTGGATGGGTGGAGGCAAGTGTCCTGGGCTCATTCAGGCAGTAGAGCTTTGACTCTTCATGAGCAAACAGCTAAAGTATGATGAATGGAAGCAGATAGGAGGATTGATCCGCAGGTGTCATCTGAGGAGCAAGAAGAGATATGAAGATTATGTCAAACAATGCTAGAAAAGGACAGAGCATTAATGGGGATGTACATCAGGGATGGTAAAATAGAATGTTGAGGGATGAGGTTCAAACAGAAGGAAGACTCATGTAGGAAGATGAGATTCCTGCTTGGATAAATTGGTAATGATCTTGACAGGATAAAATTAAAACAATTCTTACCAACATTAGGAGCAAGTGGATCATTTTATGTATGTATTAGGAAAAAGAGAAGACCCATTAAGTCAGAAACCTAGCAAGGGCTTTTTCATCAAGCAAGTGGGTGAATCTCGGGGGGCACCAGTGAGCAGTGGCATAAATAGATCCCTGAGTTCCATCATGTATTCTGTGCCATGCCCCGCTTCCCTCTAGTCCACCACACAACCCTCCTGTGGCCACCCTTTACAATATTGATCAGAACTTCCCTTTCCCCTCCTCGTGCACCTCTGCCCACTGAAATTGTGGTTAATTCTCCTTTCTCACTCTTCCTCCTTAAAATTTTCCATCTGTGTAAAACACCAAGGCCGATAATGCCAAAATGTTTTTCAGTGGACTTTTATTAAGAATCTATGGGGTGTCAGAGCACGTAGTATGTGCAAATGGAAAAGTACCCTTTATCTATCCTCAGATATTTCACAGTAGAGTGGAGGGAGATAGGTACAAAAACAATGTGCTAAGGTTTACAGAGAAAATTTAATAATAGTAGAAGTGGCTTGCTCAGTGAAGTAGCTACCTCAATTATCTTACTTTCCTTCTGAATATTTAGTCTTTCCCTGAACATATAAATAAACATACTGCAGTATCTTTCATTTCTGCCTTGCTTTTTCCTCTATTATAAGCTTGAAATGAATTTCTTTAGTTACATAGTCAACTTTTCCTATCTACACTTCCTTACTTACTAGCTCTCCAGCTCCTTCATTCTGGTTTCCGTTGCTACCAGTCAAATGAATCTCTCTTGGCCAGGTTACCAATGACACACCCTTATTATAATATTTAATGAATATTCACTGTCCTTATGTTATTAAACTTCTACTTGACTAACAAGTTGCTAAAACCCTTCTTGAAATTTTCCTCTTGGTTTTTTTGTAGGGTATCTTATTCTTAAGATTTTCTTTATACCTTTCTAGCCCTTCCATTTATGTCTCCTTTTTCCAACCCTTCAATGTTGCTATTTTCTAGGGTTCCAATCTTAGCCTTGTGCTATTCCAACTCTACAGGCTATGTTCTAACGCTTTCTGAATTTATGTCCTAAACTATAATCCTTCCAATTTTCTCAAACTCTTCAGTTTGAAACAAACAAAAACAAATCTATGTGTGGCGATTATAAACACCTCAGTCTTGACATATCCCAGAACACGCTAATCTTACTCATTTACCTGTATTTTACATCTTGGTGATGCAACTTATATACTCAAGCCAGTAAACTGGGGGTCACTCTGGGCTTCTCACCTATTTTCTCCTTTACAACAAATCTGTCAATAAACTCTGTCTATGTGACTTCTGGAAGACGCCCCTTCTCCCTATCCTCAGTGCCTAAGCCTTTGTTCAGTTGCACATTATTTCTCACCTGGGCTATTGCAGCCACCATTCTTTCTATTTCTGCTCTCTTGCCTTACCCAAGTTCATGAATAATAATGTGTCCAGAGTGATCTTTCTGTATGTACCCTAAATCTGGTCATGTCTCTCTTCTAATGGCAATATTTTTTTTCCATTTCTCTTCATCCATATGACTAGTTCTAAAATCTTCAGTATAGAAAACATACTTAAGATCTGGCTTTTTCTTTTATCAACTCCATTTTTGGCTCTTTCTTTCAATCCTCATCCTTTTGGCTCCAGTCCGATTAAATATTGCATAGAATTTCCTTCCAAAGTTATTCTCAGACTCATCTCCATACTTTCACATAATCCATTTTTTGTATCTTCGATACACTACACAGATTCAATGCATGTAAATCATCCACATCTATTTAAACAAAACTCAACTAAGTTGTTAGCAACTTTAGGAAAGCTTCTCTTTTCCTCTATGGTTGAGTTCAGAAATTTTCCTTTGTGCCTTCCTATTATTCTGCTCATATGCCTAATTAACTCATTCTACAAATATTTTTAGCCATTTCATGTCAAGCACTGTGCTAATTGATGTTATTTTCATGGCATGAAATGTCTAATTGGGCATTGGAAGAAGGAGTATGTAAGCAACTTATCATACAAATGTGTAACTACAAACGATGAGGATGGTTCAAAGTACTACAGAAACATAAAATAGGAGAACTTGATCTTGTGTGAAGGGGGTTAGAACACACTTCTCGGAGAAGAGAGTATTTGAATTGAGATGTAAAGGATGAGTAGAAAGTGTTGTGTAGAAGCATAAGATGCACAGCCTTCCAAGAGAAGTGGGATCAGAAAGCTCACGTAATGTTTGAAGATCTGAAAGAAGGACGGTGTGGCTGAAGCTCAGGGAGCAAGGGAGATGGGGTGTTAGATGGAACTGAAAATGAGGAAGGAGGTAGATAATATACGGCATTGCCTGCTTTCCTTCCTTCCTTCCCTTCCTTCCTTCCTTCCTTCCTTCCTTCCTTCCTTCCTTCCTTCCTTCCTTCCTTCCTTCCTTCCTTCCTTCCTTCCTTCCATAATGATGTAGTCAGTTAACTATGTGTACTATCAAGCAATCTATCTATATCCTATATATATAGTGATGATAAAAGAAAAACCGCACATGGTTTCTTCCCTCGTGAACTTATGGTCTGATAAAGTTCAAGTAAAAAATTTCCTTTTTATAATATTAGCAATGAGAAGTCACTGAAATATTTTAATCATATGACTGGTAAGATTTATATTTAAAAACATTTATATGATTTCAATGTAGAGAACGGTTTATAAGGAAACCTAGAGTGCATTAGCAGGCAATATCTACTTTTTTACTCGAGGTAATAGTACTTGGATGGTGAGAGTGGATATGGAGAAGTGGATGGATTCCAGGGCTAATTAAAAGGGAAAGTGACAGGTCTTAGTGGTTTCATCATGTACTTTGTGTCATTTTTAATGAGTAGAATAAATGTTCAAGATGTTTTCTCGGCGCTGGTTTCTAAAACTGACAAATATTTACACCAGTCACTGAAATGCTGGCAAAAGATCAGGTTTTTAAATTTTGGACTTGGTGAGCTTTGAATATCTTTGGGAAACTTAGGTTGATACATAAAGTAGGCTTCTGGAGAGGTCTAAGTGAGAAACGTATTTCAGTAATCATTTAATAACAGAGATGGTAATTGTCTAATGACATAGACAAGATAAAAGAAGTGGAAGAAAGGGGAAAACAGAGTATCAGAGAGGAAAGAAGAAAAGCAAAGAAAATGTAGGACTGAAGCTTTAAATTGACATCAATGTAGTGGATGAAGGATGTGTTCGAGAAAATGAGAGGGAGTGACCAGGAGGTATAAGGTAAACTAGAAGATTGTGATGTATAAATTAGGCCAAAGAGAGTGTTTCAAGGAAGAGGATTTGATCAACTGTTTCAACAAGAGTTAACAATAGGTAAGCTGTAGGTGATTTCTGAGAGCTGCTTTGTGGAACTAATGGAGATGGAAGCCAAATTGAAGTTAGTTGTGGAATGGATGTGAGGTGAGGGAAAGGAGACAGTGAGTGTAAATGCTTGTGAGAAGTTTATGCATGAAGGGAAGGGGAGAGTTAGAGAAAGAGCCAGAATTCAAAGCTGGGAGGGATGGGATCCATTTTTGAAGATGGGCAGATTATTTATTTTAATGAAAGGAAACAAGAAAAGGATGAGAGTATACACACATGATTTATAAGTCTTACAACATTTTATATAAATTTATAGGATCTAAGTGCAATTTTGTTCCATGCATAGATGGCATAGTAGTTAAGTCATGACTTTTACGGTATCCATCACCTGAATAATGTACATTATTCTCATTAAGTAATTTCTCATTATCCACCACCTCTTTTCCCCGTTACCCTTCCAAGTCTCCATTGTCAATCATTTCACTCTCTACATCCATATGTACACATTTTGAACACATACTTATGAGTGAGAACATGCAATATTTGTCTTTTTGTGTCTGGCTTGTTTCATTTAAGATAATGGCCTCCAGTTCTATCTATGTTGCTGCAAAAGACATGATTTCATCCTTCTTAATAGCTGAGTAGTATTCCATTGGGTGTATGCCATATTTTCCTTATCCTATCATCTGTTGTTGAAATTTTGGGTAGATTCCATATCTTTGCTACTGTGAATAGTGCTGTGATAAACATACCAGTACAATTATCTTTTTGATATATCATTTTCTTTTCCTTTAGGTAGATACCTAGTAGTAGGACTTTTGGATCTAATGGTAGTTCTATTTTTATCTCTTTCAGGAATTTCCATACTGTTTTCCATTGAAGCTATACTAATTTACAATTCCCACCAATTGCATATAAAAGTTCCCTTATACATGTTAGCATCCTTGCGAACATCTGTTATTTTTTGTATTTTTGATAATAGCCATTCTGACTAGGATAATACGTATCTCACTATGATTTTTAGGTTTGTAGATTTTATTTTGAAAAGTTGAGGAAAACTTTACTGATCCCATTTTACTTTCTCCATGAGGTAGTAGTTGATGTCATCTTCTGAAAGAAGTAATGTTTGAGGTTTGAAAAAATGAAGACATTTGGAAAATATTTTTTTTTTCTAGAGAAGAAAGTTGATTAGGGAAGATTTGTAGGGTGTAATACTGAAGGCACATTTAAGGTTAATGATCACAA